>NW_020525299.1:0-40810 GCF_003368295.1 Carassius auratus
CCAGCATGCATACTGATTCATCATGCTATCATACTGAATTCATACTCCATTGTTCAGTGCAGTTCAGTGGAATTTACATTTACATTTACTCATTTTGCAGATGCTTTTATCCAAAGTGACTTACAATTGGTTAAATTACGATTTAACAACAGATCCATTCAATACAAATTGAGGTGCAATGCATTTGTTGTTTTATGTACTATAGACCAGTATCTTCATTAATACAGAAAGACCATTGATTAACAAGTCATTAAATGGTTCACAATCTAATTACATAGCTCCGGGATAAATCGTTCTGGTTTATATGACTGTGGTCTATTGAAACAGATTAGTGAATGTTGCTCCATAATGACTAAATGCTTGACCATTATAATAATCGAACAATTATTTTCCAATAGCTTCCTGCGACAGTATCTAAAACATTTGCTTCTGAGCTTTAACGGTAATCACAAATCTAATGTAAATGTAATTAGTAATGTAAATTTCTGTAATTGTGTCTTCTTTACCCATCACCAACTCTGTAGCTTGTCTCAATGACTTCTCTGCATCAGTGATCTAATTTTGTGCTTGAGATAAGTTAGTGAACCATAGAAAAAACGAAATATATAAAGCGTCTCATCAAGGGGTTGTTAGCATTGTTAGTATGCCATAACCACACCACCTCACCCCTTGTAACATCCATTGACCCTGTCAGTGTATTTTGACCAGCAATTTTTGGAAAGCATATCAATCATTAATACTTCAGTCAGCAGTCAGCCTTGTCATTTACAGTATGGTTCAAATCAGCCTGGCTGTAGAATTGAGTGCGATTTCAAATTGCCTGCTTTCATTGACATCCTTCTCCAGCCAACAATTGCCATTGAGAATGAATGGGAATGCTTATGGATGGCTTTCTCCAGGACTTCCCTTCCATATCCTATGATAATAGTGCTGTTGTGTTTACTTGTCCGTCATATTTTCTCCTGCTCAGACTTTCAGATTTTGCATATAGCCTCAGAACTGAGTCTGAGATGGGTTCTAGTTCAGGACTAGTACAGTCTGCTAATGCAAAAGTGAAGAATAGACCATTCAGATGTCTGCAAACTTACAAACTTCACCCATATATTTTCATCCTTTGTTATGCCTGTAAACTGAGGAATCTGACCTATTTCTGTCTTTTCCCCAGATTCCAAAATCCTCCTCCAAATCCAACCTCCCTTTCTGAACGCCAAATGTCAATCTCAATACAAATGAGAGAACAAAGTGAGCAATGAGTGGAATGCTTGGAGAGTTTTCATCCATCAAGAGGGCATGGGTTCACAAGCTGACACACTAATGAGCGTCAAGTGCTTGCTATTCTCTCTAACAAGCGCATGGGCTCCCTGATTGAATTCCTCTGATACGGGAGGGCGAGATAAAAAGACAAGAGCAGTTTATGTGGCTGTGGGGAGCTAGATGTTCCTCTCCCCTCTTTCATGCAGGAAATGAGGACAGATACTCGATCCAGAGCTTTGGTGTTATCTAGGACAGGTCATAGATGAAGGGGGCAGTTCCTTCAGGCTGTCATATCTTCGGAAAGAAGTTTTATCTTTGTTTCAATTTTCTCTCAGGTTATGGCGGGCATACACTGTGCAATTTCTGTGCGATTTCGGCAAGGTACCAACTCACACTGTACGGTCCCGATCGTCGAGTTGCGATTTGACTGCTCACACTATACGTGGGGAATCAACCGAATCAACACGTGGGATCCCTCAGAACCCAGATGTTTGTGCTGTTGCAGAATAAACATGCTTTCCCAGGATAAATGCACTGCTTTGGTGATATGCGCAATTCTGTGTGTTGAAACGTCCAAAAAAGAAAAAAGGCATCGGTGTATTGAGACACGCCAGGTGCTGGGAAGACGTGGCCTATATGGTTTATCCATTTTGAAACGCGAACTGGAGGTAAGTAGGTGTTTTCTTCCCTTTTTTTTATTATTCTTTGCCATAACCCCACAAGTTTTCCCTCCATCACTTCAGTTCACGCTACACTCCTTGTCACCATGGTTTCGTTTATGGTTTCGCGCATGCACAGTGAGGGAAACGCGGAAAATCGGTCCGTAGCCCTGCTTCAATAGTGCGATACCTCACAAGAGGCGACCAAAATTTCTGACATGTCAGAAATCAATCCGACCAACCAATTGCCGGTCGGGAGAGGTTAATCGCCTCTCGTTTCCCCTTTTACACTGCACGACAAACGACGCACGAAAATGCTGAAAATCTGCCCGACCTGAAAAAGAGTTGCACGAGTCAGAATTCGGCTCAAAATCAGATGAAAATCGGCAGTGTATGCCCGGCCTTACATATAAAGATATCCGACAGTGTTTTCTGGATGTAAAACAACTATGACTGCTTGTGATTGCTGTGTCAGTGGTGTTAATGAGAAACAGGCTGCTGTAGTTAGATTTGATTGGCCCACACCTGGGAGCAATTACTTCATGCTCAGTACAGGTGTGATTCACCACCTCTTTCTTCTCCGTTTCTCAGTCATTAATCTTTGAACTTCACCAAATGGCACAGAATGCAGCGTTTTAAGTGATGGCCAACTGTCAACCAGAAATTCACAGGTCTGCATCCTGTTATATTCATGAGATGGTTGAGCAGGTCTGCAGTGTTTTAATTAATGGTAAAATCTTTCAGTTGAAATAGTTGATATATGGAAGCAGTGGCACTGCAGTGCCGTTGTGGAAGGATGTAAAAATGAAAGGATAATAGAAAGAAAGGGAGATGTTGTGGTGTAAATTTTTTTTCATTTAGTTTTTTTAGTGTGCATACAATAGAAGCTTAGAGTTTGAACTCTCACAAGCCAAAGAGAGAGAAAGAAAGAGGCAGAATGGACCTTTTCATATACAACCCCATTAATAATGTATTCATGTAGAGGTGTAACAAAATGAGATTGAAGTACACAGTGTTCCTCAGTCCATGTGAACATACGTTCCTTTTATTAAAACATTTGGGCACAGTTAATATTTTTCTTTGGAAAAAATCCATAGTTTTATTCAGCAAGTTCGCATTAAGTTGATCAAAAATAACCGTAAAGACATTTATAATGTCAGAGAAGATTTCTATTTCAAATACATGTAAATGCTATTCTACTGAACTTTATTCATCAAAGACAATCTAATCAAAACATTAGAATGATTTCTGAAGGATCACATGAAATTATTTCCATCTATCACTTCTCTTATTTTCCCCACACACTAATATCTATGTTTCTCTCAAGGGCATCAGGGCGTCTTGTGTGATTTATAAAAGTGTTTCCCAGCTCTAATTAACACTCCGCCTGATATGCATGTAAAAGAAGCGTCCCGCTCATGGCTGGACAGAAGCATATGTCACTCTTCTTGAGTGCGAGAAAGCTGGAGGCAAATGCTGCTATATGCCAAAACTTTATCTCGAATAAGTAATCCAAGAACAGGATGAGCCCAATGTGTGACACATTGTGTTTGCATTGGTAAAATGGCAACAGTGATTTGCTGACAGATGCAAGCAGCAAAACCTGGCAGAAAGAGAAGCTGCATGCACCTGTGTTTGTGTGTGTGCATGAAGAAATAAGTGCATGTGCAAAATAAAGATTCAATTGAAGTAAATGTATCTGCAAACTAGGATTTTCCTTACTCTAAAAAAAATGTATAGCATTTGAAGCACATTGTATGTTTACTCTAATGTTCTGCATGCTCTAACAGTGTTCATAGATATTAGCCAATCAGAGGTCAGTTGCATGTAGAGATCTTAAAGTTACAGTACCTAAAACAGCCGGTTTAATTTGAAGAATACCACAGAGAGGTAAATCATGATGAAAGCTCATAGTTTTGTTCCAATACACCTTGGCTTACTTTAAACAGGGTAAAAAATAACATGCTAGAAAACTGTGTCCATCTCACTCAAATGTCAGCATGTGGTTATAAGGATGAACAGAAGTAGAATAAAGTGGATTCTGGTCTTGAGTTGCCTCAGGTTAATGTAGACAGAAAACCTGTGGACGTGTGGCTATATGGGGACAGCTTTAGACATTTTCACAGCGATTTGTGTAAGGCATAGTGTTTATAATTTCCATCCTGCTGTTGTGAACTAATAAACATTCTGTTGCTGTGGATCAAAGCGACAGAATATCTCATTTCCTAATCATGTGCAGAGGGACAGAATATGTGTGGGAAACACACAGCACCTGCAGGCTTTCGGTTGCTTTATGAAAAACGCTATGCTAATGATCTGGCTTTTAGCACCCTTGTGTTTTAGGGCAGTTAGTAAGAGAGAAAGCTGGAGAAGCGTGGTCCTTTTCTGCCGTTGTTTTGCCTGTTTGTGCTGGAGGAGAGGGGCCTCGTCATGTCAAATAGATTTGAAAGGTTGTGATTTCCTGTTTTCCCTCTCCCAACTTCCTCCCCCCATTTATTCATCAATTTGTTCCATTTAACTCTACAGTGGAACTGCTCACAAAAGCCGTTGTCATGGGACCCATTATGGTCGGGAACAGCCGGGGACTCGTGTCTCTGTGGTCTGGGAATTGAGACAAAACATACAAAGTGAAAATGGATTTACCACGGCCTCTCTTTCTGGTTATATCCAGCTTTTGGAGTGGTGGGAGTGTGCACTCCATCCATCCTACTGGACAGAACCAGCCAAATTTTTATGTGAAGCAGGATGCATTTGCAATGATATGTTGTTGTGGCGTTCAGTTATTTTACATTTTCAGAGTTTCTGCGGGTCCTTAAAATCTTTAATTGAATTGCATCAAATTGAAGGCCATAAAAAGTCCTAAATGGTACAAGAAGGTCTTAATTATGATTCATGAGGTCTTAAATTTGGGGACGGAAAGACCAGCTTAATGTGATGATTAAACTTCAGAAGTCTATGATTTCATGTAATAAATATGAGCACTGCATGTTTCAAAGTCTGGTGCTGTGCTGCCATTACCGGGGAAACACTTTATTTCTGCCATTCCAAAAGCGCCACCTGCTGGCAGAATGTACATTTCAAGCCGTTCTCTGTTTTTTTTTCAGACCAATGTGAAAATCGACCTATGCTTTTACACTGCAAACACAACGAGTTGTAGATGTGAGCTGGTGGATAGACAAGAAGATTTTGAATGCGTTTATAAAAATCTAAACAATTAAGTAAAATATATTTGTTATTTAATTAACATAAGAATTGATTGATAATTGTTGCTGATACTTTTGACTGATCCATTTCGTTAAAAATGGTTTAAAGGCTGAAATGTGAAGTTTATAATTTTATTTTTATTAAACTGTTTTTGTGAAAACCTGTATCTGAACTGTAAATCATGCTTTTTACAGTTATTTTACAGTTTAATATGTAACCATAGACATTCCCCTACTCAGACGGTATCAGTTTTATTTGTGCAGGTCATAAAAAGTCTTACATTTGAGCTGATACCCTGATTTTTTATCCAGTTTTGCATAAAAATGCCTAAATTTGACTCTCCAATAAATTAAGTCAACACAAAGAGAAAAACTGTTGCTGATATTACTTCCAAATTTTGGGATATTCTGTGTAAGCAATATAAGCAATCGAAGAAAACAAATAAAATCTGAAAAAATCTTGTCATTTCGATTTATAATGCACTTTTTGCTTGATTGTGTGGATGCACAGTTTGGCCCAAAATTTAGGTTATAAATCAATATGACTATAAAATAATAATGATTATTATTAGTCATAAGTTTGTGTAGAGCAATATTTACTGTGAACTGAGTGACTGATATCTGAAACGCCAGCTCACGTGCAAATGAACACAACACAGTGCTGTGTTTCACTCTAAAACATGCAGCATTTATATTTAACATAATCACAGCTTTCACTAAAAAGCCATGATTTGGAGTCATATTGTGATATTGGTTTTGATTATTTGTGCAGCCCTACCAACATCACCTGAACACACTGCTCAGCCATTTTATTCATTTCGCCTTTTCTGTTTGTCATGGAATAATTTCATTCCCAAAATAGATAATCCATCAACAACTTACCAATGTGTCTCTCCTCCCAGCTTTCTCTGTCACCTCTATTCTCATGAAAGGAAATGAAGTATGATTATATATGTATGTGACTGTAACATGACATCAACTTATTCCTTACATCCTGTGTTGGAGGATAAGTGTTTCATAAGAATAAATCAAGCATGCACAACATTAGACCATGGCTGAATAGGCCTGTGTGAGTGTGTGTGTGTGCTTGTTCTCAGATTTCCATACCTGCATTAGGTTACATGTTGTTGAAATTCAGGTAGCAATTCAGTGATCAGATGACAGACTACATTATGCAGTGATGAACATGATTAAACATTTACCATAATGCTTCTTATTAAAGTTGGCATGAAATTAAAATGCACTTTTTCTAAAATCATGTTATGGATTGCTAACAATTCATTTATGTTTCTATTTTAATTAAAACATTTTATAACTTGTGATTTGTGATTGCAACACCCACAGTTTCAACATCTTATAAACAATCGATGCACAAAGCCAAGTCTCTGCCAAACATTTTATTTTGCAATAATGTTACACTCAGATGTATGTCACAATGTGAAAGAAAAAATCTCTTGATACTTAGTTTTCATCTTGACTTGTAGTTGCAGAATTTCGACCAGAAGTGATCAGTTTTTGAACAGGTTTTTGTTTTGTTGTTATTCCCAACATATGAAAAAAACAAACCAAAAAAAGTTTAGTCCATAACCTGTCCAAAATTTTTTTACCATGCCTGCCAGTGACACTTGAGTAGAGAAAATGTACAGACCATTAATATCTCTTACCAAGAATAACACTGTGTTTTAGTGTCCTAAACACAGGACAGGAATTATTGATCCGTTCAATGGTGAAATTGTCTCCACAAGCTGAGTCCGACTCTTTAGTAAAACTGCTTGTACTGTGATTTTGTTCCCCATATATTCATGTTGGTTGCTTAATGTGAGGAATATTCCACATTCATGTTGCCACATGACTTCTGGCGGGAAAAAGGTTTTTGCACACCCTTGATAAACTATGGTGGTAAATCTTACAGTTAGAAGACACATGAGTCACAATTTGATTTGAATTGTGCATGTTACTTACATCAGTGAGGGTCAGACTATTGTAAATAAAGTCCAATTTAAACCATGTATTATGTAAGTTGTTGGCCAACTGGCAAATAAAAATTTTCTTGCAAATGCCAATTTTTATTTTATGTACATTTATATATATGAAATGGTGAAAGAAAGAGACTGTTTGGGAAGCACACTTCTATTGCATTAGAAAGGCAGAATTGCATCAGCCTTGTGAGTGGTTGGAATTTTATCATAACTGCGTGGAACGCCAGAGTAGGAAACACTCAGTCACTAGAGTCACTGTGAGAGTGTTTGTGCTGGAGGAGTCATAAACAGAAGAAAATCCCACAGAGTGTATAGAAAAGAACCACCCCTCTTTAAAATAATCACATTTCGTGCTTTACAGCCTGAAATGAAGACGGAAACCGTTTTATCCAGCTGTATTTACTCATAAAAGATAAAACACCAACATGTCAGAAAATACAAAAACAGAATCCCAGAGTTGGAAAAAGGATCACCCGCTTGTGTCTGTATTTTGTTGAACCATTTTTTTTTATATTTGCCCACTCTTCCTTGTAGAACTGCTCAAGTTCTGTTCAATTTGATGGACTGAAGCTTTCAAATTATTCCACAGTTTTTCAGTGGGGTTTAAGTTTAATGGGGTTTAAGGGCTCTGACTAGTCTATGCAAGGACATTCACTTTTTTCTTCTTCAATCAATGTCTGTTCAGTTTTGCTGTGTGCTTTGGGTCAACTTTCGGGCAGAGGGCAGCAGATTTTCCTCAAGATTTTGATTGTATTTTGCCCCATCCATTTTTCCTTCTGTCCTGACAAGTGCTCCAGTCTCTGCTGCAGAGAAACACCCCTATAACAATATATCACCACCTCCATGCTTTACTGGAGCAATGCTGTTATTTGTCCACCAGACATTGTTTGGTGTTGAGGTCTCATCTGCCTCAGAATCTTCAAGGTGCATTTTGGCAAAGCTCTGTCATGTCTTCATGTAGCCTTTCTGGAGGAGTGGCTTTTTTCGTACAACCCTCCCGTACAAGCCTCACATACACACTGTACAGCCTTTACATCTTCAGGCCTTGAGTATGAGGCCATTGGGATAAATAGCGGTGCTATAATCTCATTATGTTCAGACTTCTTTACCAAAGACTCAACAAACCACATTAAATGAAAATAAACAGTGGCAAAAAAATGGTCGATACACTGTTAGGTCAATGCTTTCATTTCAGCACAAATCTATTGGTTTTAATGAAGTTTAGTGCCATTAAAAGGGCGTTGCCATTAACCAAAGTTATCCTGTTTGATTTTTGCAAAACACAGAAGAGGCTGTGCTCAAGAGTATTGTGTACCTTCTCGCAGCTGGAACCCTGTACTAACTTATCAGCATCCAGGACTCCCAACTTTACAATTTACAATTATTTTCTGATAGTTCTCTCTCTCTCATCATCCTATCTCCATTTCTTGCAGTGAATAATTTTTTCATTTCATGGAAACAATGGAATACCTCACGCTGTGATGTGTATCAGTTTAATTCCATGCTGGTTTGCTGCCAAATTATGATTTATGAGTGAAAATATCACAAAGAGAGAGACAGAAGTGGGGAGGGGAGGATAACAAGAGTTATTCATTCATGTCTTTACACATTTTAAATTAATTTATCATCTTTTCCCTCTAGAACTCTTTGAAGAAGAGAAGTGCCAGACCAAACAACAAACCTGATAAAAAAGCATCGCCTCAGGTAATACACTCTAATACTATGATACATTTGATGACTTAGTTTGCTTCAGTTGTGATATTATTATGATTTGAAAGAGGACTGGTAAGGACTGTAGTTTTAGAAGTGGGTGTTATCAATTTAAAACTTTCATTGTTATTGTAATCCTATATGGGATCCTATAAGGTATCCATAAAACTCCTTCATAATCTCTCCTACCAGAATGTAAGAACTGAACCACAACATATCTGTCAATACATAACCTACAAAAACATGAGGCATCACAGCCATTGACGTCAACTTTTTTGAGAACTACTTTGACTGGAGTAGTTGTGTAGCATGACAAACATGTGTAAGATTGGGCAATTTTTGGTGAGTCAGTCAAACAAGTGTTTTGAAAACGTTGAAACCTAGTTCAAGATCAGCAAGTTTAACAAGCTTATGCAGAGCCAGATTTTCCATTCAAGAACTGTGTGGAGCAAGACCACTAGCTCCAAAAACAGCACTGTGGTGGTAGAAAAGGGGTATTGTTTAATGTTGTAGTGGCTAATAGATGTCTGGTCTCTGCAAATGTTCATCTCCAGCCTCAAGAGGACAGTTCAGACCTAAAGTGCCAGCTTCACTTCGCCAAGGAGGAGTCAGCTCTAATGTGCAAGAAGCTCACAAAGATGGTGAAAGACAACGAGGCCATGAGGGAGGAACTGGCAAAGTATTGCTCTCTGTATGGAGAGGTTGATGCTTCACTTACTGTAGAAGAGGTTGCTGATTCTCCTCACACCCGGGAGGCTGAGGTCAAAGTTCACCTGAAACTCGTGGAAGAGGAGGCAAACCTTCTAAGCCGACGGATTGTAGAGTTGGAGGTGGAGAATCGCGGCCTTCGTGCCGAAATGGACGACATGAAGATCCAAGATTCCCCGGGTGGAGTTAGCATCATGGGTGGAGTCGGAAGTCACCTGTTGCTTTCCACATCTGAGAATGTGATGGAGCTACAGCGCCACCTACAGTTTGTGGAAGAAGAGGCAGATCTGCTGCGGCGCTCCCTGATAGAAATGGAAGAGCAGAACAAGCTCTTGATGAACGAGCTCAACCACTTCAAGTCTGAGCTTCCCACTGTCACCGAGATAGAGCTGTCATCATCCACAGCCATAACTTCACCCACGATCATTCCTGGTGCTTCTGAAGAAGAAGGATCTGGTCAAAATGAAGCCAGCCATAAAGAACTACTTGCTGCCAGGCTTCAGATCACAGAGCTGAACGGCAAAGTAAAAAAGCTCCAGTACGAGAACCGTGTGCTACTGTCCAACCTTCAACGATGCGACTTGGCCTCCAACCAGGGCTCCGCACGTCCAGCGCTGGAGACCGATGCTGAAGCAGGGGACTCGGCTGAGTGCGTCCCCATGCAGGTGCACCGCGAAGGTCCAGTTGGTGATGAGCAGAATGATATTCTGGTGGAGAAGAATCTGAACGTTTCAGGAACAAGTCACATTCATACTGCTCAGTGCCTCAGCATAAAAGACCTTCTCGCCATCCGTGACCAGGCACAACTTGTTACCTCAGCCATTCAGCTTCTGACGTCACCCGACCCCTCCTGTATCTCACCAGACACCGTCTATCATAAGATTACGACAAATGAGTCTGCGGAACCAGTTCTACTGGAGAGGAGCCAGACCCAAAGCTCCATGCTGCCCCTGATGGAGGTTCTTCATGGCAGACTGAAGTCCCTCCAGGCTCAGCTACAAGCACTCAGTGAGAGGGTCGATGTCCTGGGTCAGCCCTCAGAGAGGGAGCATGTGGAAGGGCTGTCCCTGATGCCCCTGCTGTCTGAGGCAGAAAACCCTGCAGCAAATTGCTCATGCCCTGCAGATGCTTATTTCAACCATCAGAAGGTATGCACACAATCTCTTAATCAAATATTCCCTTGCATCTTTGTTCTCCCTTTTTTTTGCATGGAGTTTTGTCTGTTTTTACCAGCAAATTTTCTTTTTGTTGCTTTGCTAGATCATTGAGTTGTATTTACACTACCCTTTCCTTTAGAAAGGTTTGCTGACCACTAAAACAATGCATGCTTGTACCGTGTTATAAGGCCTCATAATGGATAGCATTTAGGCCTCTAATGGAGTAGACATCACAGTATATTTCCAATACATATTGGGCCTGACTATTCAAGCAAGCCGATCCATGCATGTTAGCAAATAAGTGTAAAATCAATATTTTATATTCATAGATATTTCAAAATAATATAAGTTTAGAACAGGTCACCTAAAAAAAATGAATTTAGTCATCATTCACTTACCTTCATGTCATGCAAAACTTGTTTGAGAAGATACTGTTTCAACTGTTTTTGTTCGTCTAATTAAAGTCATGTCTAATGAAAGTCAGTAGGGTCCAATGCAACACTGTTGTGGTTTTTTATTTTTCTGACACAATTTAAGTTTGAACAGGCATTCATTTAGGCTCCATTAGAGGCCCAACTCTTGAGATCCAATCCAGACTCTTCCCTTCCTCCTCCTCTCTCTCTTTTTCCTCACTGCATGGGCACCATGATCTGTGGTTTCTGCTACATTTCTTCCTTTGTTTTTCTTCTTCTCCCTCCATTTATGATTCCTTCATTTCCCTCTCCCCCATTTCTTGTTTCCTCCTCCTCAAACCAAAGATGATGCTTTCACTCCTTGTCATTTTGTTTCTTTTAGCCATTTTGTCTTCTACCACAATGACCAAACTGTTTTTCCTTTGCATACTTTTCATTGTCTTGTGATGTTTTATTTTCTGGTGATGTTTTATGGGTATCATTATGACTTTTTTTCCCGTGTTTCATTTGTCATTTTGTTTAAATATGTAAATAAATAAATAAAAAAATGTTTTACCCACATTACACATCACATTTTTTATTCCTTCATCGTAATTCTCTTGATCTTGTCTGTCTTCTATCATGCTCATCTTTTATTGTTTTTTTTCCTTCATTAAATTGCCCATACATGCATGCAACAGCCTGACTCTAGAGACCTGCCAGACTGTGAGGTCAAAGTTCACCCATGCAAGGCAGAGGAGGAGAGCAACAGCCACAAAGACAGCAACAAAGTTGATGAATATGTCTTAAAGGAAACAAACTCAGATCTGGTAAGGCACTAAAACATGTACACACAAAACCATTTCACTTTTGCTTGTGTCTTACAATTGAATGCATAATGGCTCTGATCCAAACCCAGTGAACTGCTTGCCTAGACTGTTTTTGGACAAAATCTGAGGCGGCATGTTGTGGATCCTTCATGCATAAGGCATACCTAGAATGCACAACAAGAAGTTCAAAAATCTCTTTGATAGAATCAGTGGTGCTCTTAGTTCTGTCAGTTAACGATTGGTACATTTCAAAATCTCAGAAGCTACAATGAAGACTATGGTCAATACAAGGTTCACAGAGAATTGGGAAATTATGGTTTAAGTAATGACTGCAAAGTCTATTAAATGGGACATTCATAGACTCTGAAGAATCATTATGTGGTAAAAATATAAAAATACCCATGGTGTTCATAAATAAAACAAGACCTGTTCACCCATGCAGAGATATGAGCAATATAGTTATCACT
The DNA here is from genome assembly GCF_003368295.1 of Carassius auratus. Lineage (NCBI taxonomy): Eukaryota > Metazoa > Chordata > Actinopteri > Cypriniformes > Cyprinidae > Carassius > Carassius auratus. The sequence goes on from NW_020525299.1 coordinate 12,360, forward strand.
GCCAGGTTGGTTTAGTTTTGCCCTAATTCCACTATGTTCTTTCATTGCACTATATTTACTTCAGTACAGAAACTGATGTGTTTGTACAGACTGCTTTATGACCTGAGGGCTACTTCTTTATTTTTTTCTGGTAAATTTGGTGCAGTTTGGATCCGTTATGTTTGTACAAGACTTCATAAAAAGCAGTTGTTTAATTAAAGACAGTTTAAAGGATTGACATCATGATTAAAAGTAGTCCATTATGCCGAGCTTTAAATCATGAAAGAAGGCATTATGTAATTTGGTGTCCCACACGCTGTGCCAAACGCCCTTGAAGCATTCCAGCAAAACCTCCAGCCATCAACAGTTTCCGACCAAACAATTTATCACCCACCGTATCCACTTACTAGCAAATGTGATTTTCACAAAGAAACTGTGTTCTTGTGATCAAGCTCAGGGTCTCATGTTTAGAAATTTGGGAAGGTCTCATTCAATGTTGGACTGATGTTGCTAGAGTAGAAACGGACTAAGCATGCAAAAAAAAAAAAAAACCTAGGACTGTGGGTTGCGTTCTAATCCATGGTCTTACAGATAGATAAATAATACAGACTGTGTTCTCTGCAAACTTGATGTCTTGATCATCAGATAGATTAATTTGGCATTATAGCACAGAAACATTTTGACATTTACAAAGCAGCAAGTTTTACTATTTCTTCCAGTTTACTTCTATTACAAATACTGTGCAGCTACAGCATTTACCAATTACTTACATTCTCTCTCTCCTTCTCTCTGTTTTCATGCTGTTCTCTAGCTGACAGAGCAGGTCGGTGAGCTGCACGCTCTGTTGTCTGAGGCGAGAGAGAAGGCTCAGGGAGCACAGGAAGAGCTGTCACAGGAGAGAGAGGAGCGCCACAATGACACACATAAACTCTCTCAGGTGCAAACATGTTAATAGATGCTGTACTAATTTAGATCAAACTCTGAACATTCGAATAAAGCAAAACCCTAACCCTAAAATCTGATCCAGATATCATTCTCCTAAAGTCTCTCTATCGTTCTCTCTCTCTAGCTTCAGGAAGCGAATCAGAAGGCTCTCCTCCGTCGAGACTTTCAGCTGCAGAGTCTGAGTCTACAGACACGTCTGCAGCAGAAGCTATGGAGTCAGGAGAGAAACCTGCTGGTGCAGGAGTCACAGCAGCTCAAAGAGAGCCTCCTCCTCATCAGCCTCAAGCTGCGCTGGCTCCTCAAACAGTGGAGACTCGGCAAGAAACTAGACACCGAGAGCAAGGATATCTTAGAGGTATGGAGCCTTTTTTATTTAACAGCTGAGGGTGAATTCAGTAGGAATGAATTGTTTGTGCTGAACGCAGGTTTATTTGCACTGACTGTTTGCATTGTTTTATCACCTGATTCACTGAAGGAACTATGCAAATTAGGAAACAGTGCAAAACATGCTCACAAGGTCTGAATGCAATCAGCATAGCACAATTAATTTACATTTGGAGCCTGATTAAACTGGATTGTTGGTGGTTAGTGAATAAAATTTATCAAAAATGACAGTAAAGATATAATGTTACAGGAGATTTCTGTTTCAGCGTTCAATTAAATGCTATTCTTCGAAACGTACTATTCAAAAAATCCTAAAATATCTGTCATGCTTTTCACAGAAACACTTAATACAGGGGCATCTCAATAAATTAGAATGGGTTGGAAAAGTTAATTTATTTCAGTAATTCAACTCAAATTGTGAAACTTGTGTATTAAATAAATTCAGTGCACACAGACTGAAGTAGTTTAAGTCTTTGGTTCTTTTAATTGTGATGATTTTGGCTCACATTTAACAAAAACCCACCAATTCATGATCTCAACAAATTAGAATATGGTGACATGCCAATCAGCTAATCAACTCAAAACACCTGCAAAGGTTTCCTGAGCCTTCAAAATGGTCTCTGACAATCATTGACACCCTTCACAAGGATGGTAAGCCACAAACATTCGTTGCCAAAGAAGCTGGCTGTTCACAGAGTGCTGTATCCAAGCATGTTAACAGAAAGTTGAGTGGAAGGAAAAAGTGTGGAAGAAAAAGATGCACAAGCAACCGAGAGAACTGCAGCCTTATGAGGATTGTCAAGCAAAATAAATTCAAGGATTTAAGAGAACTTCACAAGAAATGGACTGAGGCTGGGTTCAAGAGCCACCACACACAAAGGTTTGGTTTTTTTTTTAAAACCAAAATCACTGTACCCATTTACCAAGAATTTTTGGAGCACTTCATGCTTCCTTCTGCTGACCAGCTTTTTGAAGATGCTGATTTGATTCTCCAGCAGGATTTGGCACCTGCCCACACTGCCAAAAGCACCAAAAGTTGGTTAAATGACCATGGTGTTGGTGTGCTTGACTGGCCAGCAAACTCACCAGACCTGAACCCCGTAGAGAATCTATGGGCTATTGTCAAGAGGAAAATGAGAAACAAGAGACCAAAAAATGCAGATGAGCTGAAGGCCACTGTCAAAGAAACCTGGACTTCCAGACCACCTCAGCAGTGCCACAAACTGATCACCTCCATGCCACGCCGAATTGAGGCAGTAATTAAAGCAAAAGGAGCATCTACCAAGTATTGAGTAGACAAACAGTAAATGAACATACTTTCCAGAAGGCCAACAATACACTAAAAATGTTTAGTAACACTTTAGAATAGGTAACACCTATTAGTTGCTTATTAGCATGCATATTACTAGAATATTAGCAATGTATTAGTGCTAATTAAGAACATAATAATGTTATTCTACTTGACCTTATTCTACGTACATCCCTAATCTTACCCAATACCTAAACCTTACAACTACCTTTCTAACTATTAATAAACAGAAAATTAATAATTTATTGAGAGAAATGTCATAGTTAATAGTTAACAAGTGTTATTTTTATTGGTCTTATGAAGTATTCTAATTTGATGAGATCGTGAATTGATGGGTTTTTGTTAAATATGAGCCAAAATCATCACAATTAAAAAAAACTAAGACTTAAACTACTTCAGTCTGCGTGCAATGAATTCATTTAATCTACAAGTTTCACAATTTGAGTTGAATTACTTTTCCACGACATTCTAATTTACTGAGAAGCACCTGTATTACAACTGTTTTCAACATTAATAATATAAGAAATGTCTCTTTGGCGCAAAATCAGCATATAATGGATGATTTCTGAAAGACTCAAGTAGTGATGCTGAAAATTCAACTTTGCATAACAGGAATAAATTACATTTAAAAAAACAAATTAAACAGGAAACAGTTATTTGAAATAGTAATAATATTGAAGTTTTTATTTTAATCAAATAAATGCAGCCTTGGTGTGCTTTGTAAATACCATTTAAGTCTGATATGTTTTTCCAGGTTAACAGTGTCAAAGATCTCTGTATCCTGCTTGAGGAAGATGGCCTGTCTTCCCACTATGGCGACAACAAGATGTCAGCCGCCGAGGAGCAGCCACTCAATGCTACACCTAAAGAACACAGCCTACAGGTGGGTTACAACAGAGATTGGCAGAACACCTAACTTCTGCAGGACACTAACATGCTTTACATTTGGATTTCCTTATAGTCAAGTCTTCAAATATAACCTATTTCCATCTCTTGTTGCCCTCAGCAGCCTAGCGCTTTCGGAAGTACTGTCTCGGACCTGAAGGTGGCGCTGCAGGACCTGAGCGCTGAGCTGCGCGAGGAGCGTCAGAGTTCACAGGAGTTAACGCAGCAGTTTGCCCGTGCTAAAGCATCATGGGAAGTCGAACGGTTGGAACTCAAGAGCATTATCACTCAGGTGAGTCGCAGGACAGTCCAGATGAGAAGCAATTTATGGTAGTCAGACAATTTAAACTATTAGGGCAGGAAGTTAATGTTGGACCTCAGCTTCGCCTGGCTGAATTTATAACTTGTCATTTCCATGTCTTCCTTTTACCTGAAAATACAGTTTGTTCCCTGCTTTGATTTGAAACCCTAATCAGATTGGACGGAAAACATATGGTATGAGCAGAGAGACCAAAACTGATATAGCCAGTTGTAATCAATACAACTAAAGTGTTAGGCCTTAGTAATGTCTTTTAGATATGCGCCTATTAAAGATTTACAGCAGTGGAAGGAATAATTAGTCATACGGTAGTTTTCTGTTACTTATTTATTTTTAAATAACTTAACAAAATGTTTGATTCAGAGAGTGTTCTGTGGATACATTACAGAGTACTTTGTCGAGTGGGGAAATTCTCTGTTCAGTAGATTGTGGCTTGTAACACAATAAAATCTGAAAGAGTCCATAGAGGTGAATCGTTTTATATGTACTTTGCACTGTAGGTGTAAAGTAACTACTTTAACATTGATCTCACTGGGTGTTTTAACTCCATTGTCATTGATTTAACATAAACAGATTACAGTAATTCCTCTTGGGAGACTCATTCTGGAAACCAGAAGAGCTTTTGAACACTGAAGCCAGATACATTTCTTGTGCTCCGTTTGCTGTCACACAGGCTGAAGAGATGCTGGATGTGGCCTGTAGTTTTGTTATTTGATCTTGTGTTGGTTAGGACATGCACAAGTAGTCTGGGAAGAGAGCTGTGCAAGCCATCTGCAGTGGATCAGCAGCAATGTGGCATTTCACAGGGGGCCGAGAGGGAGTGTGTGTTCACAGGCTTGTTTCTGAGCATGATGGTGAAAGATGAGTTTAATATATTTACTCTGAGAGGCATTCATGACTAGAGTTTTCTTAATGGCTTAATTAATGAGCTGTGAGAGGAAGAGGACTTAGGCACAGTTTGTGGATCTGTCTGATAAACACAGAAGGCTACAGATGAGAAACAAATATGGAATAAATTAACGATGCGATGAATTTGGCCGAATATGCAAAATGGCATGTTTTGACTGTCAGTATTGGTGGATGAGCTAAAACGGGTAACTGAGCAAAACGGCCTTATATGCAATTTAAATGCATCTTTTTTTTTGAGAGAGAGAGAGAGATGCCTAGAAATAAAGTTGATTAATTAATTATCAAAACTTTTTTTGTTGTGCCATCTTTCAGTGTTAAAATACATATACCAGTTTAATGTGCAGAGACAATAAAAAGTAAGCCAATCATAATATGATTTTACAATAAACACTGGGGCACTTGACAAATAGTTATTGGTCAAGTTATGGGTTTCAATGGCTGACACAATAAAAATATATCTAAAAAGCAGGTAATATAGCAATATAAGTAAATATATCATAATACAGTGGTGCATGCATTTTAGAATATTCTAAAAAATAAAAAATAATTAAATGCAGTAGAACACGAGGAATGTTTAAGAAAACTATTTGGATAGTCAATATTTTTGCTAATCTGTTTGTTGCTGCTAACGGAGCAGAAATTGCACTGCAGCTTCAAGTCAAGTATGTTTACTTTGTAGATGCCTTAATCAGTGCGTAGAGAGCCAGGGCATGCAATCAGTTGTGTTTAGATTAGTTAAAATACTCGCTCCTTTCCCTTTGTTGTTGAAAAGGTTACAACAGAAAAAATAAGCACACATACCATAGATTGCACCAAAAGCAATAGCCCTATGCTCTCCAGAGAACCTAATGACACTAGACTGCCGCTTTCAGCATTACTGCTCTGATAATACTGGTCGATATTACAGGGCTCCCTTCCTCCCTGCCACTCCTCCATTTTATCTGCACTTCCTTTGTTTTTCTAAGACTGTTATTCAGAGAATAAGTCATGCAATAATACAAGGAATGGGAGAGGTGGGATTTTACGCTTTAGTATTAGCTGTGACCTCCATGGCACTAATAACAACCTGTCACAGAAAATGATTTATCACTGCATTAACAAGACAGGTTTATTGACCCCAGTAATGTTGTTAGAATAATCCTATAAAGTCTTCTGTTGGTGCTGCACATTGTCACCTTTTAATAATTCATGATGCAAGTCAAAAATGATTAAAATAAATCACAATCCACAAAGCCACGTCAGCAGTCTAATAGAAATAAAAACATTTCTGGATCATTCTTCTTTCCTTTAATTATTACGGTTTATGAGGAGGTATCTGGAACAAATCTATTTCACCCTCTTTACTAAACCTCATCAACCCATTAACCTCTTATTGCCATCCAAAGCAAAACTCATTAGGCATTATCACTGTGAGAAGCTAGTCACTGATTGTCTGAAGAGTTCCCAGCAGGCTGCATGTTTTAATAACCTGACTCACGTACGCTCACAAAATATGAGTTCTGAAGATCTGTGGCTTCAATTGAAAGAGCAGAAGGAATTTAAATGAGAATGGGGGATAAAGAGTAGGCTGGCTTCATAATTACTATTTCTTGGAAACATAATACAAAATACAACCAAATATCACAACAATCAAATTGGCTGAGCTGTGATTGAAGCAGTTGTAAAACTGCCAATATGATGTATAGAGCCTGCAGACAACATGCAATCTATTCATTATACTACTTGGAACAATAATCTTCTATTTACCAAAAATGTTACGGTTAACGTTCTTCTAAAACCATATGACTTTCTTCTGTGGAGAACAAAAAAGAAATTCTGCTACTTTGAGAAAAATAGGTTCCAAGACTTGGAAAAATGTACGGAATTGTGTTTGAGTGTCGCATGAAACTTGAAAGCGAAAAGCAGAGTCAGAATTAGTATTTTTGTGTTCCACAGAACACAGTAGGGACCCTATATTACACCCGGCACAATGCGATGCAAGGTTCAGCGCAAAGTGTGTTTGCTAGTTTCAGTCCAGCACTGTTTGCATTTTCTCGTCCAGCGCCACGTCGTTTAATTAGCAAATACATTTGCGCTCATTTGTGCGCCCATGGGCGTGCTGGTCTGAAAAAGAGGTATATTGAATAGACTGCAAATAAATGTAATTATTGCTTTTATTCATTTAAGCACATTTAAAAGAATAGCTCACCCTAAAATCACTAAGGTGATGAGGAGTTTTAGATGAGTTTGTTCATCAGAATGGGTGCCATCAGAATAAGAGTTCAAACAGCAGATAAAAGCACGTTTTGACTTAAAATGTTTGCTTCTGGCTAAAATACCTTTATTTACAAGTTCTCCATCTATATTATTGCTATTATTGCTTTCTCCAGTGAAAACAGGTTATAGGTGAAAACAGTTCTAAACTGGCCAATGGAGGAAGTGTTATTAAAAAAAAGTTACGTGACATACAGCCAAGTATGGTGACCAATACTTTGCATTTAACCCATCAAAAAGTGCACACACACAGCAGTGAACACACACACACCCAGAGCAGTGGGCAGCCATTTATGCTGCGGCACCCGGGGGTCCGGTGCCTTGCTCAGGGACACCTCAGTCACAGGTATAGAAGGTGAAGAGAGCACTGTACATTCAATACAATTCCCGCCGGCCTGAGATTCAAACTCGCAACCTTTGGGTTAGGAGTCCAAATTTCTAACCATTAGGCCACGAGTTCCCTCATGGATTAAGGACTCATAATTTGGCCAAGAGTGAATATTAAAATGCCTTAATGATGGATTTGTTTCTTACAAACACATCTTTTCACTTCACAAAACAATAATTGATAGACTGGAGTCATGTGAATTATGGATTACTGTGATGTTTTTATCAGCTGTTTGGACTCTCATTCTGACTGCAGAGGATCCAATATTGAACAATTGCTGTAATGCTAAATTCCTTAGAATCTGTTCCAATGTAGAAACTAACTCATCCACATGCTAGGTAGCCTGAGGGTGAGTAAATTTACATTTTGAACAAAGTCTTTAATTGCACTTCTATCTGCTTATTTAATGGTGTGGGGGAAATAAATATCTATATATATCTAAATATCTATAAAGTGGTCTGGATGGAGCAGCTGTCAGCATCTAACTGCAAATGCTTACTGTGTATCATGGGGCTGTTTCTGTGGTTACTTTTCCAATTTTGAAAACATTGAGTGTTCTTTTTTCTCACCCTCTCATTTTGTACTTTATTTTTATTATCAGCTGGAGGGTAAAATGGGAAAGGCATCTGTGGCTGGGGGTGAAAAGGATTCTCCAGACCTCAAGGGGGCGCTAAAAAAGGAGAGGGAGGAGCATCAACACCTGTTGGCGGACTCTTACGCTGCTGTGATGGACCTCACCAAACAGTTGCAGATCAGTGAGAAGAACTGGAGTCGAGAGAGGCTAGAGCTTCTGGAGCACTTCAACCAGGAAAGAAGTCAATGGGAACAGCGTTTACGAGATGTCCAAAACAAAGGCACTCAGGTCAGATGTCATAAGGGATTTAAAGGATTTGTTCACTCAAAATTGTAAATGTTATTGTTTATTTACCGTCATGTCATTCCAAACCTGTATGACCTAGGGCCCTATTTTAACGATCTAAACACAAAGTGTAAAGCGCACGGCGCAGGTGCACTCAGGACGTGTCCAAAACCACTTTTGCTATTTTAACGACGGAAAAACGGTTGACGCAGATTTGAGTTGGTCTATGGCGCAGTCTATTTTCAGCTCCTTAAAATAGCAATGCACCTGAACACTCCTCTTTTTTAGACCAGCACGCCCATGGGCGCACAAATGAGCGCAAATGCATTTGCTAATTAAACAACGTGGCGCTAGACAGGAAAATGCAAATGGTACCAGACTGAAACTAGCAAACACACTTTTGCATCGCATTGCGCCGGGTGTATTATAGGCCCCTTCTATTATAAGTCTTCTAACATATGTTTCTCAAACTAGCAGAATTTCTTTTATGTTCTTCACAGAAGAAAGTCATATGGTTTTAGAAGAACATGAACAGTAAAATATGGTAAAGTTTCAAGTGCATTAAAAGGCCTTGGAAGCTTTGTTTTGTATTACCAAATCTTTGTCCTTTTAATCTTCTGTTTTATTTGGGTCTGTGAGGATGTCATCATGACACACTTCCTTCACTGACTTAGGGTTGCCCTCACATAATGGGTGGATATGACAGTATCTCTAAACATTTCCGCAGAGCTCCTGCAGACAGGCTCTCTGCATGTTGCATCACTTATCTGGAATTGCTGGTTTTGCATATCCATGTGGCTGTGCACAGTGTGTGTAATCCAATTGGAAAGAAGCCTGAGACAGTGTGGTTAGTGTGTCTGTACTATCCACACTGTTAGTAATGAAACTGGAAAAAAACAGATGAGACTATATAGTTTTTCCCTTTCTTGCTCTCATTCCCTGCATCTTTCCTATTGTGACAATCAAGCTCTGTGATCTAATTTCTTTGTTTTAAATGACATCCTGGATACCATGTCTCACTGAGAGAATTTAGGTCATTTTCATAGACGTGGTGAACCATACCACCAGCATTACCCCACAGAGGAAACTAGCTGTTTTGAATGACCTCATTTCTTTAAGAGAATACTGACTCAGTAATACCACATGAATGAATGGGAGTACTGTGCGAAGGGATGACTACAGCATGCCACTTTTTAAAACTTCTCTAAAATAGATAATTTCTTTTTCAGTCTCTTCATGATAAAACTTCTGAAAAAGAAATCTCAGCAGATGCAGCCACCAGTGGTTCAGGACTGCAAAGGTAAACTGACTTGACTGATTAGAGTCTCGGTTGTGCCTTGTTTTGTCAGACGTGATTGTTTTATGATAATCCCCACTCTCTCGTTACAGGACCAAATCAGTTTCTTCCCTCTCTGAATTTAAGAGTCTGCTGGACACCAGTCTGTTCCTTCCTGGTCACAAGGTCAGTGGGGTACCAGAGTGCAATGTTGCACAGCATCAGTCTACTGTCCCTGCCTCCATTCTGGCTTGCACTGACTTAAGTGATCTAAATAAGAAGAATTGGAAGTACTTGACCAATGATTCTGCAATGCTGGAGAAGGGTGACCAGTTTAAGACATGGGACTGCCCAAGCACCAACTCTAACAGCAGCTTCCCAGGACTGGAGTTGAGCAAGGAGTACATCCAGAGAAGCTACACCGCACCAGATAAGACGGGTATTCGCATCTATTACAGCCCTCCGACTGTGAGGAGAATGGAAAGGAGGCCAGTCAAAGAAAAGTCCCAGCAGGATCCTCAGCAAGGACCATCATCTTGGGACGGACCCATGATAGGTCCATCAGGTCAGACTGCTGCATCTGCACCTTTGTCGAGCACTTCCTCATCCTCTTATGAGCAGTGGTTGAGTTCACTTTCACAGCAGCATAGAGACCTACTTGAAGGACGGACAGGAGGTTCTGCACCATTCCACGGACTGGAAATGTCAGGCAACCTTAGTGATGACATGAAGGAGATGACCAACTGTGTGCGACAGGCCATTCGTTCTAGTTCCCTGGAGAGGAAGTGCAGCAAAGATACTGGGAGCCAGACAGTTGGTGTTTCAAATACAGGAACACAGACAGCACAGTTTGTCAGCATTGGCCTACAAACTGATGGCCCCATTTCAACAACTAGAAGCCTTCAAGGCAAAGCATGGTCTCCCCGTCCATCCACCTCACTTTCTTCTGCACGCACCCGACAGATCTCTTCATCTCTAGAGAAAGTCCACAGTCGCATTGATAGACCATGTTGCTCACCGAAATATGGCTCACCTAAGCTTACCCGCAGGGTCTCCACCTCTTCCTCCAAACTCGAGACCTCGTCAACATCCTCAAGGGATCGCAGTGTATGGAATCTTCATAACCGTAGTGGATCTCAGAACGGATCTGCTTGGGCACGTTCCACCACTACCCGAGAAAGCCCAGTGCTTAGTGGCCTCAATGATGGTTTGACCAGTCTCTTCAGTGTGGTGGAACACCCTGGAAGTGTTGAATCTTTATGGAAAGCAAGTACATGCCCGGGGAGACAAGCTGCTGGGAAACCCTCTTGTCCTAGCATAGGAATTGGTCTGGGGGAAGCGGGAGCTCAGAAGTACAGCTTGGTCCAGGAGTTTCTGCGCAATGTTTGCGGCAGGACTGCACCAGCAGGGACCATTGACGAACCAAAGCCTGAATGCCTACCTGGAGCCTTAATCAGCACAGACAACATCACGAAGATCGTCAATAAGAGGTTTATGAAAACACAAAGAGAGGAGTTTGTAGCCAGCGGAAAGGATGCAGTGAGCTCAAGCTCTAGTAACCTGGAGGTGAGACAGTCTTAAACAAGTTTTAGTTTCTCCACTGTTGAGCTGGTTGATTGCATTTAATCATGAACATCCCCTCTCCCTCCAAAGCATACACCCTGAATAAAGTAAATATCTTAAGATCTTTTAAATCTTTTTTCTTTGCAGGATTCACCTTGTGACTGCAGCTCACAAACTGTCACTTCCTGTTTTGCCCGCCACTCCCGCTCCACCACACGACATACCCATGGCCAGTGCAAACATCCAGTGCAAGAGTCACCCTTGGGAACTGAAGAACAATTCGATACCAGCAATGAATGAGAATGAAGGTGGCCTCTTCTGACACCCAGAAAGTATACAAAGAAAACAACTGTCAACACGCACTCCACACAGACTGCCACACACCAGTACACACAGAGACGCACCCTTAAACAAACAAATACATGCTTCATAACTTCAGTAAAAGTCTTCAGGGTTACGAGGGGAAAGGGAAAGAGTTGACCTCCCTTTTAGGTCCACTGTCAACCAGCTAGATTTCACATTACAAGTCAATCATTCCAGAGTAAACCAGCCAGAACTGCCTTTAAAGTACATCATTCTACCATTCCACAGTCATCCAGTCAGAACTCTTCTTATATTCTGCCATTCCTCTGTTTACTTCATCCAGCCAACAGGACAGCTTAGCCAGCCATTTCAATCCCCAGGGAAGAACTTGACACCATGTCTTAATGAAGTCATGTAGATATAAAGGGAACATACAGCATGCAATTGAACTACTCAAACCAAGAACCTCAACACGGCCTTCAGTTAGATTATTTATCTCTCAGTTGCCCAGTGGCCCTTACATTTTACCACAAACAGCAATGCATGGAGCAGCTGTAAAATTGTCCCATAACCAGCCCTTTATGGATTCTACAAGTTCTTGTTCAACTCGCCATTTTTGAGTCTACACTGAACCACTTTTGCCTTCATTGGTATTGGTAAAACAAAATGTTGTCAACTAAATCCAACGTGGTATCAATTTGGTTTATGTTCTCTTTAGACAATCATCAAACAAACAAGCTTGTTTTAACTACTGTATAGACTCTGCAAATACTTGGGATCATCTTCAATTTTCAAACCAGCCAAAATATTGAACTCTGAATCTACCCTTGGATTTCTCTTTACAAAACAAAAAGAAAAAAAGGACTGGATGACATGATATATCATTGCATTATGAGTGTGTTCTTTTTAAAACTAAATATTCTCATTATGCTGTCTGAAGATGTTTATAAAGAGCACGTTGGTAGCTGTAGAGTAGGAGGAAAGCAGTTGTTTTGTTTGCATTGTTACTTTGTACTGCGTTTAAAGTGTTTGAACATTATAGCACTAACGTAAATCTCCGTTCCCAGTCAAGGATGTCCTGACGAATTTTAAAGTGTAATTATCATTTTTATTCAACCCTGTAGTTCTACAGAAGACGTGTTGCTGGGTGCATCTTCTGCAATCCTCCTCTTTAATTTCTCTGTCTACCTCTTCATACGCCATCATTATGCTGAAATAACCCTAGTGGACTTTAGTCGGGGTAGGCACCAATTTTCATCTGATGGGAATAAAAAATAAAATAAAAAACTGTATGGGATAGAAGTATAGTCAGTTTAGTAGGTGTTTGCTACTATTGTGTGTTGGGAAAAACTTTACACAACATGAGTTGGGAAAATTTGTCATGACTCTAGAAACCTACTAAACTGAGACCTTGTTCTAAATATCATTCTAAGCGCTTGTGGTTGTCCTATATGTCAAAACATCGGTCAATTTATGTTGCATAGACTGTCAGGTAGTAACTGTGGAGTCTGCATCAGTGCAGGCTCAGCAAAAGTGCATATAAAAGCTGTTTATCGGCCTAAAGGGGGTGCTTGTTAGCACCCTTTTGAAACCTAAAATGGCAAATGGGACATCCTCTATAAACTATTGCAGCACTTGGGAAAGTACGTCAGTCTCACAGCCTCATTAATGCCAAATTGAATGTCATCTACCCTGATAAACCCCCATAATCCTATTTTCCAGACCACATTTGAAAGCCTCACAAAATATTAATTATGCAGATATCTCATAAATTAACAGAATTATGCTTAAGACTGAAACACTGAATGCTTCAGTGAGATTTTGAGATTAGTAAAATCTTATCAGATGATCCCAAAATATAATCCATAATCTGACCATTCATGTAGCTATGCACCGTAATATGAGTGAGTGCCTCCCTGTATCTGCTCCTGCATCAGAGTCAAGTATGTTTGTAATGTGTTTTTTTCAATCTCCAGTTGGAGTGGTGCTGCAGGAACTGAAGTTTAGTCCTTTATATGCTGGTGCTTTTCTTAGATTTAATGACGGTAAATTAGAGGAAACATTTTTGTATGCATTTCCCGAGCCATAAGGATTCGTTGATTCAGCTATTTTATAAATCGGCATTAGTAAAGTATTAGAATTTGACATCTCAATTGTTCAGTGCCTGGCCAAAAAAACAAAGTCAGATATTATAAACCCAGCCTATTATATCCCAGACAATGTGTCCTCTTTATCTCTCACAACCTTGCCATGTCCCACAGCTACCTCTTAACTCAAAACTGTATCTTACATTAATTTTTAACCCATTCATGTTTCATTTTGAAGGTCACTAGAGTGCCTTTAAAAAAAAAAAATCTGTGCGAAGTAGGTTTATGAGGAACCATCTATTGATGGCAATGATACAACAGATCAGAAGACTGAGACAAAGTCTGTATTCAATCTATAGTGTATATTGTAATTTATAGCAGAAGCCAAAATACATTTTGAAGACATTTATGAGTGAAATCTGCTATTGTAATCAATCCAACATTTCTTTATAAGCCATTTAAACTTGAGTTGAGTTGAGTCTGATGATGTTGCTTTGCCTACTAGTAAACATTTTAGACAAATCGTGTACCGTCCCTTCAAGTGCCCCTTAACCATTTAGTCTTAGATTTCATTCTTCTAATTTTGGTCACATGATCTCTGAAAAAGCAGGGGGAATGATCTTAGTTCAGGAGCTTTTCGTTTGAGCGCTTCCATAGTCAATTTATCAAATGCTGAAGTCCTACATCAAACCCCACTGTTGGTTTCACAGAAGGCTGTAAATGACAGCAATTACAGACAGTTTTATAGCAATTCTTAAACCAGTGACTGAAGTTTAAAAGGTCATGTGGTTGCTGGTTTTATATTTAAAGATGTTGTTTTCATGGGAGCAGCTCACTGATTGGCCTTCCCATTCACGATGTTGGTCTTCATCACGTCAACACCTGTTTTAATGCCTAGCAATATATACAACACTTTGTCGGTCATTGTTGTCAATATCGTCTGCTAAATTATTATAAAGAAAATGCGTGTATATTTCTTTTTTGTTTCCATTTGAAATCTCTTTTGAATCAGAAATGTTGACGACAGATGGACATGGAGAAAACTTTCTAAATGTTTTAACTTGAAGTCAGATATACTGTAAATAAATACTCAATTTGTACTCTTTCTATCCTTGTGTCGGATATATTGAATGTCTCTGCCAACTTGACCTTTTCTCACCTGAAATAAAAACAATAGAAGATTTTGTGTAAATAGAAACATTTTAAAAATAAAAGTGCTGAAAAATTCTTCATAGACTTTTTGTTTATTTTTTAACATCTGGTTAGGGACTACAGTAGTGTTGTTGCAAACACAATTTTATACTTTTCACAATTTACAAAAAAAAAACCATCAGCTTACTATAGGCTAACTGTTCATATGTTATCTGAAATGAGAAAAAAAAAAGTTATTAGAATTGATTGCTTGTTTTGCACAACAAAGTGCACCAGCTGTCCTTTATTTATTATTTATAATTATTTACGTTCTACTTTAAGTGTTTTTTTTAATTAATTTTTATATTTTTTTGTGTGATTCATTTTTAACTTTTCGATCTACAGTCGTCAAGCCATTTTAATGATCTTTAAACTGAGCACATTCTTTTAATTTAAGCGTAAATGTGTTTAAGTACATGCATTTGTTGTGGAGAAAATTACTCATCTCTTTATTCCCCTTTGGAATTAAGACGGTGGAAAAAAAAAATGAAGCATGTAGAAAGAGTGGTGTGTTTTTTGTGTTAAATGTAGCTCTAGGATATAACGGTTCATGTCCAGCTGTGGACTGTAAGTTTCAGTCCAGCTGGATTCCTCCTCCCATCACACACACACACACACACACACAACATAGCTGATAACTGGAACCACGGAAAGGAAACTCTCGATCATTTGTGTATCATTGCTTGTGTATGTGGTGTTGGGTTCACTTGGGAAGAACATCTGTGATTTTCTTCAGGATAATTTGCCTGCCCACCAAGATTTTTTTTGAAAATAAACAAGTTTACATTTGAATCTGAGTGCAGGGAGAGAGAGAGAGAGAGAGATACAGGATGTTACCAAACCGTTGCATCATTCAAAAAAAGAGATTTCCTGTCGGATTGTGGTGTTAAACTCTGCACTGATGTGTTTAATTTTATTAATGAAAAATGTGACAAAGTCGTCAGCTATTAGAGATGAAGCAGGAGGGGAGGAGGAGGACAAGGGAGCAAGTAAAAATGTTTTAAAAGAAATCCGGAAAGTCTCAGACAGGAAGACTATTCTTTTTACACCACAAGACCAAACAGAATGATGGTAATTAAGTTCATCCCATAATTAGAGTTTATATTGTGTGATTACAGTTTAGCAGCTACATGACCAATCCCTGTGCAGACTACACAAGTGTACTGCAGAGGTTTGGGTACAACCATAAACCATATGTTAACAACATCAGTTTTAGGGATTAAACTAGTTTGAACTTCACTTAACCTCAAGCCTCTCTCTCCTTCTCTCTCTCTCTCTCTCTCTCTCTCTCTCTCTCTTTCTCTCTCGCCAAAATACAATCATGCTTTGCCAGGAAATCTGGGTCAGTGGCAGAAGTGGCAGAAGGAAAAAAACAAGTACCAGAGAAAGACAGATCCTTGTCTCTCTCTAGGGGACTTTGAGGGTCTTAGGATAGTAGAAGAAATCTAAATTTTACATGCAATTATCACATGAAGCAACACATTGTTATGTCTCTGTTATGTCTCACTCTCACACTGATTGCAAGAAACAGCATCTGATTGCATTTGTTTGGTGTAATGCATTAAACACTGTGCAGTCAAGTCAAGTGCACTGGATTGTCTGATTCTAGTTTTGCCTTTATAGTAAATATTTACTATAAATATAGATATTTAATGCAATATATTTTTATATAGCCTACTGTAAAAAATAGTATGCATGCTATGTTATTATGTGATGTTAGTATCCTTGGACATTCTGGATCATGTTGAGCTGTATACATTAGACCCTCATGAATAATATATTTAGCTGACACCACTTGTGTTCCATACGGTCACTGAAAGGACAACATTTGATGAGCTGTATTAGAATGAAAGAACTATATAAATTACATAAATGTATGAATTATGTGCATCTCTCATTCCTCATTCCAACGTCATCTTCAGGAATCCCTCTCCTTCTTATTTCACTAAAATGATTATTATTTCTTGCAACATCTCATAGTAAACACTCTTTCTTCTCTCACACAGTATTCACTTAGGTTGTATTTAGTTGTTCAAACATATAGTAAAACAATAAAACTGTGAAATATTATTAAAATGTAAAATAATGGTTTAATATTTTAATATATTTTGAAAAAGTATTATTCCTGTGATGGTAAAGCTGGATTTTCAGCATCATTACTTCAGTCTTCAGTGTTACATGATCCTTCAGTTTTTTTTTTTTTTTTTACTATCTGTTGAAAACAGTTATTTTGTTCTTTTGTAAGTTATTTTGTAACATTATAAAAATGTATTTACAATCACCTTTGATCATTTGAATGCATCCTTGCTGAAAAGAGCATGATTTTAAATAACAACAATAATTTAGCTGACCCTAAACTTTAGAGAAAGTGTATTAATCCTGCGGCTTCTATACGTGATGGGGTGGGTTCCTCTGACTCTGACTACAGTCTAGAGAGCTTCCAGGTGTTCCTTATTATTAATTCATCACAGGTTTGTTGTGGACATATTTAGAGTGAAACTCAATAGAGAGACACAAAATGGGATGTTCATGATGATAATAATGACAGCGTTTTAATGACTTCTAATGTGTTTTCAGATGCTCCTTGCTCTCTTTCTCTCTGAGAGAAAGAGCTGACACCATATATTATTGATAAATACATAATTCAAGTAATGCAGTCATTTAAAGATCAAAGCTGTGCTTAGGAATTCCTTGTTCCAGTTACTCACATACTAATACAGACACACAAAGCTGCAAAATGCAAATGCAGAGTTAGTTATAGCCTCCCTACCATTTGTGCATAAAATTAAACTAAAGGCAAGAGGAAGTGCTATATTTCTTTTGACTATTTTAGTTGCTTTGAATTGCAGTGCTATTCTGAGCACACATAGACACTATCTCTATCTTTATAATACACACTCAACTGTTATTATACACAATCCACACTGTCCTTTCATTCAAGTAAGGGTCATTTGCAGTATGAGCTACAAAAAGGCCACTTTTAACAATCAAAAGAGTTAAATATGACACATACAAGTGGAAGGAAAAGAAAAATTGTGAGAAAAGAGTGTTGAATGCTTCCGTAGTGAACAGTAGCATGTCATTGTTTGTGATGCTGTAGCTAAGAGCTTTTCCTTTTCTTAGTTTGAGTGTGAAGAGCTTTATGAGTGCAAAGTCATTATTAAACCAGACAGGCATGAAAGACATCTGCTGTATTTTCATATTACATTATAACATGTACCTAACAAACAAATATTTACTTCATCGGATGACACCAAAGACATTTAAAAGAGTTGAAATGAAGCCAAAAACATTGCAATCCTGCTTTTGAACATTTAAATAGCAGTTCTGGCCTTGAGCTTTGTATTTAGATGTTGAATATCCTTGTCTTACAAGATGAGATAAAGGGGAGGGGGAGGTGATGGTGGGGGCTACATCTCATCAAAAAGATAAAGGAAATATTTAATCTCCCCTCCTCTATAGCCTCATGATCACTTCACCCAACCGTGACGAAAAGAGTCATGTCTCTTTTTGTCAACACAATGTCACAAAACCACTTGGCCTGAAGCTGCTTGTCTGCTAAATCCATCTCTCGGTCAACTCCACGCAAATAAATAAATCATAACCATAAACAGCCTTACACATTCAAATTAGGTACACAACCTGGATTTCTGTTAAATTATTATTATTATCATTAATAATAATAATAATATCTTCTATAAGTAAGACTTAATATAACAAACATAAAATTTGCATTAATAATAAACAAACAATTCACAAACTAATAAATATTAAATGTATAAAATAATTTACAGGAATAATAATTACAATATACATATTAATAAAATATGCCTAACTTTTATTTATAATGTAGAGTTTGTGTTTGAGTTAGAGTTGAGTATAGCTATGGAAACTGAAAACATGATGTGATTATTTATCTAAATTGAAGATTGTAAATTAAAAATGGAGGGGGCCGAGAACTGAGCCCTGGGGGACACCCTATAAACACAGTAACCCTGTTAAAAGTGTCACAGGTTAAGAACACTCACCTCTTGCTGAGTATTACATTTGTTATGACAAAGAATGAAAAACAATTTTGTTCTTGAGGCTTTCCCTTTTTTTCTTTTTTGTACATGGTTTTAGTATTTTTTAGCATTGCTAATTGAATATAAATCTTGAAAACAGTAAATGCTTTTATTGACATTTAGCATCTAGTTCAAAAGCAGTCTACACTGACATCAAAAGTGTTTATTATTTCATCATCTGAATCTGTTTTTTTTATTTCATCATTCAGGCTTGCTGAGTTTAAGGTTGCCATAAATACTATGGATATGCAAGGTGTTTGTGGGCCAACAAAGTTTTATTTTTATTTATTTTTTTAAATCACATTACTAAAGACATAAGCGAACAAAAACAAAACATTGTTTAATATTGTTTAATCTTGATCTCAAAACTTTTATTGGCTTTACAATCAAAATTTAAAAAGAAGAATCAAATAGATTGAAACATGCACTATGGAAAAATATTATGATATATGTATGTGTACATGTGGGTATTTATAAATAAATATATATAAATATATATATATAAGAGTTTGGAGAATTTACACTGGATGTAATTAAAAGATAATTTGACATTTACATTTACATTTAGAAATTGCATTTTTTTTAACAAGAAAAAACAACCAGATATTGACATTTATCTAGCCTGTAGTCATCTTCTATGATTAATCACTTCTCTTCATTACATAAATCTCATTTGTCAATGTCACATCAATGCAGCATTTGTCTCTCAACAGGACAAAACACAACAGAACAATGCTAAAGTCTGGTGTTGATAACAGAAAGAAAAATAAAAGAACAAAATTTAGCAGGAGCTACTACTAATGTAGGACAATCTCTGCCCCTACAAAGGAGACAGCAGAATCTCCCATCCATCACACACACTGTTCACAGCTCATTAGGAATACCCACTAACTAAAGCAGCGTGTGTTTCCTGTAGCACTGGGTTTAAGTTAAAATGGAATTCAAGGAGAAAAGAGGAAGTAAAAGTCTCTTCTGACACAAATATCAGCCATAAGAAAAAATGCTTTGAAGAAATCTATAGAGAATGAACTAAGCTTAATTAGTGCTAAGGGTTAGTGATATAAGCAAACTCTTAAACCTAAACTGAGCTTAAACTCTTTGTTTCAATCTCTTAAACCTCAGTTTAGGTTCAGGAGTTTGCTTTTATCACTAACCCTTATCACTTTAACCTTATTAACCTTTTTCTGACTTTATGGATAATATGATGATTGTTTAGCATTGCACAGACTTTGATTCTACAGTAATTAATTTTTAATGCCCTTTAAGTTTATTGTTATGTTTGCACACATGAGAAAAGGTTAAGGAGAGGGTGTCAGCAGATATTTCAGCTGTCCGTGCTAAAGCGGAAATCACAGTGTCAACACTTTTGGATCACAAGCTTCTCACTTACAGCAGGAATCCAGTCTGTGTTTGTGTGTGTGTGTGTGTGTGTGGAAACCAAGCGGGAGCTGCTTTCATCTGCAGCGGTTTCATTCACACGGTGTTAATTAGTATGTGAAAAGATCCATGTGGAAATGTTTCTATAAGATACTAATATTAGAGCAAAGAGCGTGCTCTCACACGCTGATGCACACAAAAACAAGTCGTCTTAGAAAAATGTAAAGCATTTTCTCACATACATTTTTAACCAGGAAATATTTCGGGATAATAATAAACCATAATTGGAAAATAAGTGAAGCATCTTATCCTAAGCCCTTCAACTAAAAAATAAATTCTCATTATTATCACTATTATTTTCATGATAAATTACTGACATGCCTCAGACACTATTCTTTCTCATTATTACATCTATTGTTCAAGAAAAGCCAACAGTAGCCATTTCACAGTTCTGCCCCCTGCTTTCTCTGAAACTGAACCTAAGCCCTACTCTCTCTCTCTTTGTGCACCCCTCATATATTTCCCTCCTGTGCCTTGTCCTTGTTTCCATGGAAACTGTTGTCAACGTGGAGGGAACAACGTGGCAGGATACAGCAGCAGATTATTTCCCAGCATGCCCTGGCCCTAATGGAGGAGAATCCCATGAGGGGATTCGTGGGTGCGAGGGCGTTCATTGGTGGCGGTAACGATATGATAAATAGCAGCATCACCTTAACAAATGCTGTGAGTGAGTCAGGTCACCTTCCATACCACTGTGAGGTCCCGACGTCCTTAAAATCACCTACACATCAAATCTGCTACACCTACACTGCTTTTAATGGTATAATAAAAAAGAATTGACATTTCCAAAGGCATTTCGGAAATGCACAATATTAGCTAAACTTTGTCCATAAATGCAAAATGCATTTGTACAGCACTTGCAATTTAAAATGCATTATTTTATTCCATTATCTGTTGTTACTCAAACATTCATCTCAGTAATTAATGGAATCTGCAGAGCAGTAAACAGAAAATAACACAACTGAATAATGCATTGCAGAACTGAGACGCAAATTTATTCTGCAGATTTTTTCTCAGACTATCCTATCACAATTATGCATTTGCATTTTTTTTTTTTTTTCAAAATAACATTATAAGAGATTCACATTAAGATTAAAATTAAAATGTAAAAGCATTAGTGCTTTGGCTTTTCATTGTGTGACTTTTGAATACAATAAAATAAAAATAAAAACACTTAAAGGGGTGGTTTATCAATTTGCTTATCCATTTGAGCTTGATTAAAACAGAGAATATTAATGAAGTGGATTGCGCAGAACCTGTGCGAGCATTGGTATGTTTGATTGTAATTGTCTCATACTTTTAGATACACTGTTGTTTGTAAATGCTATTGCTTTTGTTAACTTTAATATACGGATTTATTCTGATTAAAGCTTTAATAGAGCACAGCAACCGTACACGAGTCCATGTATAACACTTGAAAATAAGTGGAAATAAGTGTATAAATGGATATAAATATAAATGGAACAGTTTGTTGGAGCTGATCTGACAATCTGAATGAGAGAGGGAAAAAGAAAGAGAGAGAGATGCAGAGCGAGGCACTGAATGAACTGTACCAGCACATCAGTGAGCAGCAGACAGCCATCCCTGATGCTTTTCTCATCTTAGCTGGGGATTTCAACCACACGGCCTTAAAGAGTGTGTTCCCAAAAATACGTCAACACATAGACTTTCCAACATGGGGTTGACAGCACTCAGGACTTTGTTTACACTACACAGAGAGGAGCTTACAAGAACTTTACTACAAACCCTCACTGTACACCTGTGACAGCACCATCTCCCTGCTTAATGAGCTGAACACCTTTTCGCTCGCTTTGAGCAACAAAACAGGACCACTGCACAGAAAGTTCCACGTCCTCTCTGCGACCAGGTGATGACGCTGACCCCAGACAGCGTGAGGAGACCCTTCAGCTGGATCAATGTACGCAAAGCTCCAGCATCCTGCTTCAGTGACTACCGTCCAGTTGCACTTACTCCTATTCTCATGAAGTACTTTGAACTTCTCTAAAGCAGCACAACATGGCTTTGCCCCCTTTGTTGCGTGTTCCCGGGGGTGGGTTTATCTGGGTTTGTGATGTAACTGACCTGGGAAGAAGCTCGTTGTAGTCCCTTACCAGCTATTTTTGTAGGTATTAAACTGCTAGCATTTTAAAAGACAGTATCTCTGTTTGCATTGAACTTTCAGCGCTGCAACTTTGCAGATATTGTTTATGTTCAAACGGCAACATTACACACTAACTAACGTTAAAAAAAGTGAAATCGCAATCAACCATCCCTTTAATACCACCCAGTTTATTTCTTATCATTTCTACGTAGAAAAGTTAAATGAAGGAAATTTAATTAAAACACATTATGGTTCAAAACGGTAAGATGTTTTTTAAAAATAAATAAATACTTTTCTTCATCAATAATGCATTCAATTGATCAAAAGTGTTAGTATAGACATTTAAATGTAATTAAATAATAATATTTTTTTTTCTATTTCTTTTGTTTTAACTTTCTGTTCATCAAAGAATTCTGAAAAAAATATATCGTTTCCAAAAATATAAAGCACCACAAATGTTTTAAATGTTGATCATAAGATTTCAGTAATAATAATATTTCACAAATATCATTGTTTTTACTCTGCTTTTAATCAAATATTTGCAGCCTTGGTGAATATAAGAGACGTTTTATTAAAAATCTTACCGACCCCAAACTTATGAACAGTAGTGCACATAAGATATATGGAACAGGCAACAAATAATTATCACAAAACAAAAATTTGATCAGGATGTTAACAGGGGTTCATTTTGTGAACTGTACAAGTAGGTAAAACAGAGAAAATTACCAATTACCATACAAATCAATCATGAACTCCATTCAGACACCACTGCCATAAAACCTACTTGGTAATTCTACTTGGCCTATAAAAATTACAAAAATATTGTAAAACTAAAGTTGAGTTATTGCACAATTTTGAAATTGCTTTTTTTTTTCTATTAATGCTGCAATCCATTATCCGTTATTCAGCAAATATACATTACATTGAAAAGTGACATTAAAGACATTTGAAATGTTACAAAAGATTTTCATCTCAAATAAATACTGAGCTTTCTATTTATTGGAATGGCTCCTACAAAAATATTAAAGGGTAGATAACATACACAGTTTCACCTAATCTCATGTTAATCTTGAGTACCTATAGAGTAGTACTGCATCCTTTCATAACTCCAAAAGTCTTTAGTTTTATCATATTTATACAAGAAAAATACAGCTTTCCAGAAAAAGCTGAGCTCATGGAAGCGTAACATAGATGGAGCCTAAATACTGATGTTTTGTGTTGTTTCCATTAACATATATTCACTTATGTGCTGATTTCCAAGAAAATCGTGGTCTTGCTCTCCTCTGGTATATCTCCTCTCTTTTCCGAGAGAAATGCTAATTTAAGGAGTTCCGCTCTCGTCTATGTTACTAGATCCACGATCGAAAAAAAATTTGCCGAAACTTCTACCAACCCGGAAGTAAGATTTTCGGCACAGAAATTCTAAGTCATTTTTCTAAATTATTTTTTTAAACTTTGGCCATGTTTAGCATGAGAATCCATCTCTCTAACACTGTGAACAACTCTGAATACACGAAACACCATTGTACCATTGTAGCTCAACTGTTTTCAACGTTGATAATAAAAAAAAGAAGTGTTTTTAAACAGCAAATCAGCATATTAGAATGATTTCTGAAGGATCATGTGGCACTGAAGACTGAAGTAATGATGCTGTAAATTTAGCTCACTAAACAACAAGGAATATAAAACATATTTCACAATATTACAGTTTTTATGGTATCTTTTACATTACAACACTCCCCAGTGTGTCTTCTCTCTAAGAAACAATCATCACTATATGCGTATGTGTGTTTTGTTTCTGTAGTTAAATAAGATGCTACACCTTTTTTCACAGTACAGAACAGGAAGTGAAAATGTCAAGGGCCCCTCAGGTCTCCCCCACGGTGTCCTCACCACCAGCTGGGCTCTGCTAATGCACTGCTGAAACACACACACACACACACACACCTTTCCCTTACATCCCCTCAGCTGAAATAAGCTGAAAATAAAAAGCTAAAATAAACCCGGCTGCTCTCAGAGTGTCTCCACATCCTCCTCCTCATCTGCATGCACTGAAGACGCACTAACCCCTCCTGACCTCTCCACACCAGTGATGCTTTCAGATCAGAGCCCTGATTGGGAGGACAGAATGCTGTGTGTGTGCGTTTGCTGGTCTGTCTGACAGTCACTGACATTTAGATTGCGTGACAGCCCGCTGGACCCAGTAACTGGACATGAGAGGCATGCTCCAAGATCAGCACACCCTTATCTCTGAAATATGCATGTGTGGGATAAAGTATAGAATGTTGAAAAAAAGACCATTGATTTCTCTGTTTTTAAGTCACAGTCACTGTTCCACCAAACCGATAATTAATAGGAAAATATAAGATTATCATATATATTTATATGACAGTGGACATTGAACACAAATGAGTTTCAATGTCACAATGACCTTCACCACAATGTGATTACTGTAGGCACTTTGAAATTTTATTTAAGTAGAAATATCAATGATTTATCCTTTAAAAGATCATTCATGTAAACGAATCCTTTTCTAAAATTTCAAGTGTTGCATTTCAAATCTTGTATAACCATTCAAAACAGGACAAACAACAACAAAACAGAACAGTGAGAGCTGGACTGACGTCTCAACTGTTGGAACTGGGACAGCGCTGCTCTAGTTTTTTGTTGGCAAATATTCAGTAGGGAATTTCTATGCAATAAAGATTAGATGGTACCTCAATATTCCTCTCGCTCGGGTTCTCTCTCTTTCAATGAATGTCTCTAATTAGATGAAATCATCTTATTTCAATGGGCAAAGTCCAGATTTTATTAGTGACATTTTCTAAAGAAAAGCTTCATTATTGCTATTAATTATTTTAAAACTTTAAATCAAAGCATTACACTTGTAACCTGTCCCACACCATTTTAGCTATGGACATGAATGATACCTCCAAATTATGCAGCTTGCTGAAATTTGTTTTATGAGTAAAAAAAAAAAAAAAAAGAATATCTTTCAAAGTTTGGGGGATTTTTTAAATGCTTTTAAAAAGAAGTCTCTTAGGTTCACCCGAACTGCATTATTTGATACATTATGCTTGTCAACTCAATGCTCTCATGCTAAACATAAGTATTAATTTCTTTTTAAACGTACTTTAATTCCTACTATTAAAACAGAAATGAGAAAATAATGCAGCGTTTCAATGAGACACATAAAAGCTGACTTTTAACCTACTGTATGCCACTTATGTACTGTAAAAGACAGAGACCGTTTAAGTGGCAAAAAGTGAGCGAGATCAAACATAATCAAATGATCTCTATAATACTGTAATCTTGAGAAAAGTGCATGTGTAAAGCCTCTTCCCCTCATTTCACCTCAACAGCATGTCTGTACAGGATTACCAGGTAGGATCAATAGTAGGTTTTAGAAAGGCAGTAAATTTCACCCCTTTCCTAGCTATTTATCCCACAAAGACATTAACAACGCCATCATTAAGCGGTCAATGGGAGCAATAAGTCTGAGATCTGTTACTGCTAGACTGCTCCTCACATCTATCTCCTCTGTGCTCATTAGTCTGGAAGATCAGACGAAACAGAGGCTGTTTCGATACAGGCTTGTACCTCAGAGACGGACCTAAAGACTGGAACTTAGAGGCATTTCTGTGAAATCATAGTGAGCCTATTCAGCTGAGATAGTGTCTTTCACTACTGTGACTGATTAACTGATGCTATTTTGAGACCCCAAATGATCCTTTTTATGATTTATCATAGAGTAAATCTCACCAGTCTCTTCACAAATTACACATTTATGCATTCATTCTTGATTGGTGCTTATGGTCTGTGAAATAGACCATTATATATTTTCAAAAGAAAATGTGAGTACTGCTATGGCTCATACAGTAGGGGGAATGCGATTTCTATAGGTTGCCATTTTAAACCCTCACCATTATCAAATATTATATTTTGAGTAGCCATGTGATAACAGGTTTTAGCCATCTGGGCAGCCAGAACACACCGAGCAAAAGGCCCCTAAAAGCCTCATTGAGCGTGCCAGTGAAACATCTGAAATAGAAAACGAAGAAATAAGAGAACAGAAAATTGAGACGAGAGAACATTTATTTTTAAACAGAGGAATTCTCTTTAAATTTATTTCTTTTTTTTTTCTTTTTCTTTTTGGTGGAGGGGGTGGCAGATATAAAGGGAGAAAAAATGAGCCTATAAGAGATTTGTATCCAGAAAAAAATATAAAAAATCCTTCCAGAATCCATCCCAAACTAGAATCCCAATTTTCATCTGCCTTCTGCTCAGCAGGTGTGTCAACACAAGATTAGCATATCCATCTGTCACAACGGCATGTGTGAATGAGTATTTGTACATAATGTCTTCTGATGTGGAGGCTGGCACAACGTATTCAAACGCTCAGTGATTTAGACACAAAGAGTCTAAACTGACGAGCCATGACATCTAGCAGAGGCACAGCGTGGAGTATAACTCAAGGGAGGCGATGCAAGAGCGTCTGAACGGTACAGCCTGACTGGTGAAGGGTCGTGGATTAAAGCCAGGCTTCAGTTTCAATCAGAGCTTCACGACCAGGCCAGTTACAGCGGCTGACTGCTCTCTGATCAGCCAGAACACTGTTAAATATGAAATGCTCAGAGGGAAAGGCCAGACACCACAGACTGATCTACACCCATCCCACTATGGATCAGATTCATACTTCATTCCACTTTCATTTAAGCGACATGTATGACGTCTCTAATCTTTGTTCAGGTGTTTGATGATACCTCAGATCTTGTGGTTTGCTGCTGAAAGGCCGGCTACTATAATTCAAATTGAATCGCACTGACAAATTTTTTCAGCTGGAAGATGATAAAACAGACAAATAAATTCTAGATGCACACTGTGAGAGAAACACAAGCCGTATCTAAAAACCTGAACTCCCTCGCAAACACTCAGAAGCACGCTAACAAACCCCCACTACCTTAGCAACCACACTGTGTTGCACAGCTTGCACTTGTAAGTGACGTTGGCATTTTCTTCAGAAAATATACATATTCTTTCATGTGTCCACCACTGCCTATAGTGTTTGTTTAGTGCCTTCCAATCCTGTACTGAGCTGACAGAGATGAAGAGAAAGAGCGCTAAGAGGGAGAGAAAACTCACACATTAATTGATAAATTACTACAGTCAAACACTTCATGTGGTTTTTCATAAAAAGGAAAATGTGCTTGTTCATACACACATAAAACAACCCATTAGCAAAACTACAGAGCAAGCATCAAAGCGGGACAGCGAGATGGTAGTTTTACCAGTGATGTGGGCTTTCATCAGCACCATTCATTTAAAGACCAGTTACCAAAACCTCAAACAGGCAATTCTGAGGCTTTCTGATGGTGGGTTTACGTGTGACTAATACAGAAATCCTTGATGTATCAACACATCTGCTGTCTCAGCAATACATGCTCTTACACTAAATACACTAAAAGTCTACAAGTCTTTTTTATTCCTACACTTCACTCCAAACCATTTAATGCCTCTGTTGTTTTGTTCGGTTTGTCTTTGGTTTATTGCTCCTGTAATGATCTCTCAGCCCGCATGTGCTTGTTTTGTTTTGCAAAAGCAACTTTAGTTAAAAGTACCTTATGGGTACATAAATATGGAGCTTTTGGGAATAGATAATATACCAAGATGTCCCAGTGACAAGCTGTTGTACCTCTAAAGGAACAGTTCTTGCATATTTGTTTATTGTTTTGTTTATTTTTGGCATTGCGTTTTCAGTCATGCTTTTTGGGGGGTTTCCTGACTTGTTTTGTTATGGGTTTTGCTTTATTCTTCTGTTTTGTTTTGTAACAAATGCTGGTAAAATGTTTGTAAAATCGAGTCCAGACTGCAATGAATCCCATTAAACCCTATTGATCAGGCCCACATACAGTTTGTTAGTAAGTTGAAGTAGACATCTCTCAGCTGTTTATCATTTTAAACACACCACGCTCAAATCCATTCCACAGGTTTTGTAAAAATGTTGCCCTTTTAGAGGTAAAAAGCGTGTCACTGTGGCAGTACCCTCTAAGGGACCTGAAGTTGTAATTACGGCCAACACCAGTTTTTCATGTTTAATATACTGTGAAGCTATTATATAAAAGCCTGTTTCTGCGCTGAAGCTTACTTGCGAGAAACAAACTTGCAATTTTAAGAAATAAGACAAAATTGTGAGATGTGT
>NW_020525300.1:0-37058 GCF_003368295.1 Carassius auratus
TATCACTTCTGTTTACTAACAAGGTGACAGTGCAACTACTGGCTGGCATACGTGTTTTTGCCAGTGTCGCAGATATGGGTAAATGCAAAACATTGTGAAAACACTGTCGTGTATATATGAAACTTTTTAAAACACAAGGGACTTTACAGTTTTTGACTACATTGTTGTCATGTAAACATAGCCTGAGACAGAATAAATCCAGAAGAATTGTGGCAACGTCTCAAAGATGCTATAAGAAACACAAAAAATGTTGATTTAATATAGTTAATAGAAGTTAATTGATAAAGAAAATGTATTTATTACATTATTTTTGACAGCATCCTTCATTTTACATAAGCCTAAAACTTTTAACATTACTGTTTCTTTGCAGGAAGGTTTCTTGAAGTATCTTGGAGATGCTGCCACAGTTCTTCTTATTATAGCAATCAGGTTAAAATGTTTTAATGGGACATGTGACGATGCTAAAAATAACATTAATTTGTATGCTTTGTGTAATGCAATGTGTTAAGTGGTTTAAGATTAAAAATACATTATTTTCCACATAACGTACACTATTGTTGCTTCTCTCTGTCCCGCCTTTCTGAAATGCATTGATTTGTACAAAACTCTTCTTTCTGAAAAGTGGGTGTGCTCTGATTGGTAATCCAGCAATCCAGTGCATTGTGATTGGACGAACACTTCAAGGGTGTGACAGAAATGTTATGCCTCTTTCCATATTTTGAAACGCAAAGCGTCTCCACGACATGGTGGTGGTGGCAACAATAAAACAGTGAGAATAAAAGTTATGCTATCTTTCGTTGCATAAACATTTTGGCAGTGTTGTGCAAACCGTCCAACACAGTGATGTAGATATGTGGGGGCATGTTTAAATTAGGTGTTTTAGAAAGGTGTGGACAAGTCTTAACTTTTACAAAGAATACCTTTGGGTTTGAGACTTTCGTTTTTTGCATACATAACTTTAATGTGATTAAATTCTGATTAAATGCTAAATATTCATGTGCATGTAAAAACAGTAAATGATGTGTTCATCCTAGGTCTGGTCCGAATACCGCTTTTGAGCTTCGAAGCTTTGGTAGTAATTCAAAGCTACGGAGGGAGGGGCTAAACATATTCTTCTCTCTAATAAAGCAGTAATCACTGTGTGTCTGTCTGTCCGTTTGCATTTATATTATGGCGTGAACCGTTCATTCAATCGACTTCACATGCGATACTTTTAATATAGACATATTATTATTAAGCTTTTTATGACTGCCATATTCACATGTATTTTCCAAGAAAATTAAGTGTGTGTTTTTATCGTGTGTAAAATCACTGATTAACATGGAGGTTAAAAGCAGCTCGTTTTTTTTACACCAACAATATACTATAGGCGTACTACTTACAGAACCCATGGGGTGATTTTTCAAACTTGTGGGTGTTGTGGTAGACAATTTCAAATCGCATATCTCGCACTGCCTTTGTCTTGTCCTCACACAGTTTAAAGTGCTCCCATACAGCTGAGGTCTTCGCCATTTTTGTCTTCTCTTCCAGATGAACTGAATCATGATGTTCACTCATGGGTGACTCATAAGCCGCTTTTCCACTATCGGCCCGAACAGTACTTATTAACCATTCCATTCCGTGCCAATCCGGGCCAGTCAGCATGGATACGGTTTCATTCTCCACTGTGCTCTTATAACAGAGCTCTTTGGAATGCAATACAAATCCGTCAGTCGTTGCCTTGGTTGTGTAATATAACCAGTGATATGGATGATGATCAGACATTTCTAATTTTTTACCTGATATTTACTTCGTTCAATAACAGAAAAAAAAATTTGACGTGAAAAAAATATAAAAAACAGAAGGCGACGACGGGTAAATATCAGCACAAATGTTTCCTCCACAGAGTGGTGACGTCATGCACTCTAAAAGCATGGCTGTCTAACTGTGCCGAGAACGGTTTGTAATTGTGTCATGACGTACCAGGCTCACGTGGAAATACAACTGTAACCATACCTGACAG
Source organism: Carassius auratus (assembly GCF_003368295.1). NCBI lineage: Eukaryota > Metazoa > Chordata > Actinopteri > Cypriniformes > Cyprinidae > Carassius > Carassius auratus. The sequence goes on from NW_020525300.1 coordinate 2,003, forward strand.
TCCTTAGAACTGTTCTGAAAGTAGAAAAAAACCCTGGCTACTTTTAAACACGAATGAAGACCATTTCGCGGGGGAAGTCAGGTGTAAAAAAAAAGAAGAAGAAAAAAAGATTATTTGAATTTCAAAATCGAATAATCGAATGCCAACACACCGAGCGAATATTCGAATAATTTAACATTCTGGTCCGGCCTTAGTTCATTCTCTGCCTCTAATCTCACCAAGCTGCTTTGATGCTGCAGGAGACACACACATGAAGGGGCGTGTGTACATTATACAAAACACATGTACACCAACTGCACAAATGAGGAAAACAAATCCGCTGACGTGATTAGAAACATGGCCTTTACAAATGCCAATGCAAAGCATGACAAAAATAAAAAAAGAAAGAAAGAGATGAAAAAAATATATATTTATAATATATATATTTATAAATCTTCAGACCTTCAGTCAGTGTTGAAACAAGTTGTGTGTGTTTGCCTGGACTTTTCATATTCATGAACCCTCAGATCAATACTGACGCCTCCTGGACCAGCAATTCCCCTGTTTCCATCTATTTTGTAAGTCAGAGGATGGAGGAGAAAAAGAATGAGGGACTGAGCTTCCATGATCAGAAAATAAAAAAGTGAGCCAACAGACAGACAAATAGAGGTTAAACCTCCTTTAATAAGAGCAAATGGTGACCGTTCTCTAGTGTATAGTCATAGTCCATTACAGACTCACACATCAACATTGCAAATGCCAGTCTAGATGTTTGTACAGTAGATATAAACTCACACTTCTGTGTAATCATTAAAATAAGATAAATAAATTATGCCACACTGACTGGATTTATATCAGCATATGGAGTAAATATGGTTTTCACAGCAGAAAAAAGAGAAAAAAAAACTCACTTTGCAGTGTGAATGTAATTGCCTTTAGAGTTTTTTTGTGATGTTTCGATGATGGAGCCTTGCTCATTTATTTTGTAGTCTGCTGTACGGCAAAAGTTCTTTACAGAATGAAATATTCTTAATCAAAGCTTTTAATCACACTGGAGATGTGCTTCAAACCTACACAGAGACTTATGGAACTCCCAAAATGTCACTTTATTTTGTCAAAAGAGAAAGATGCTTGAAACAACTTGATAACATTGGCCTATATGTCTTCAATGCAGTATAATTTCAGTACTAAGCGGTAAATATTTAAATATATCACTGAAAGCTAAACTACAGTAGCAGTATCACTCAGCCACTCAGTCCAAATGAATGCAACCGTGACAGTATGGTTAGCAATTTCAGCACTGTCTGCCATCATCCATTTTTTTAAACTAGTGAATATAAATATGAACAAACAACAGCATCCACAGAAACATCTCAGGCCTCATTAACCACATATATCCAGCCTCAGTTATAAGTAAAGAGCTCCAAAGTTCTTTCAAGGCAGCAAGCTATCAGCAATACAGTGATTTGCTATTAGACCACTGGTTACTCTCTAAGTCAGCAAGTGTGAGAATGTGGCAGCTAGAACGTTTTAAAAGTTGTGGGTATGAAAACACAAAAGACAGGTTAAGAAATGAGCTGCTGAAGTTATCAAACATTTTACAATCGATATCAGCATCTCTCAGTAATTTATAGTATTATTGGTCCAATATAGGTAATATGCAAATGTATGCTAAGAATATTGTTGGCTATGTGACAAAACATATATAATGTAAAATATAGGTCTAAAACTAACTGCTTTACTGTAACTGTAAAATAAAATGATTTTCAGTATTTATCTACAATAGAGTAAATAAAACATTCATGAAGTGAAGTATTTACTCTAACATAGCAACACTGTGTACAAGCAATTAAAATCAATGTCATCTTATATTTTTTAAAGTCTCAAATACATTTATCTTTCAATGAAACATGGTTTATAAGTTCCATCGTAATGGAAAAAATAAATAATTAAATAAAAAAGCTGCAACCATCCACTGCATGCTAATTTTCTCCTCACTTTCCTATAGCACAGAAGGAGAACTCAAGGGACCGTTTCATTTTGCCTTCCCTCTCTTTAAAACTCACACTTTTCATATACAGTATGTGAAAAACAAGACCACTTAGCCTACAGGATAATACAGCATGTGGAGAATTAGCAAATTAGCATCACCAGACACAAAAACATGAAATTAAATGAATAATACATTAACACAAACAAATCTCTGTTGCTATTAAGCCAGTTTTGAAACGCTTATAGTGGTTCAGAAGACATTAGGCTACTGCCTCATCAGCCGAGTTCCTCTGCACAACATGCACACACAAAGGTCTTGAAGAACATGTCTCCACGGAGACCAGAGGTCATGTCATGATCAACAATTACACGAGCGTGAAGGAGAGAGGAAATAAGAAGGTAAAAGACAGAAATCGAGAAATTGCACAAATTTGAACTCATCATCTAAAAATGCTCACATAACTTTTTCAAAGTATTTTCAGCAGGAAAAACCTCACAGCTCAAGCTAAGATATCTTTTCTTACTCTTTTACGGTTTTTATGAAAAATATTGTATACTATATAATATCTTTGTATAAAATTTTATCTAACACATTTGTAAGGCTATGTTGTGTGTGTGTGTGTGTGTGTGTGTGTGTGTGTGTGTGTCTATGTGTGTGTACATGTGGTTGACTGATAAGTGTTATTCAGGGTTGGTGCCGATACCAATTATTACAGATCAAGAAGACCGATAACAGATATTTTAAACCAATATGTATGTCTGGTCTAAAAATGAAAATTAATGTCAAAATTAATAATATCAAGGGCTCTGACAAAAACTTTCTTTAAATACTCTTAAAATATTTTATTAGGTTTTGAAAATGACTTACACCGATATCCATAAAATCCTTAATATCGGCCAGGCCGATAATCGATCAATCCAGAGGTGTTACTACATTTTTTATTTATTTATTTTTATTTAGTATACATTTTATTATAAGTTATTGGCGGATAACGATTTGTTCATTAAATCATTCATATGCAGATTTCACACACAAATTTGTGCATTCCATACTTATTGAATGAGCCCCACTGTCTTCAATGTAATACTTGCAATACTTTTGTGATGGAAATAATATGAGATGGAAGGAAAAACTATACTTCAGAGCATTTGCAAATAAACTCAGTTTCTTATGGTAATGCATTGCAAGAGAAAAAACAAAGTATTCCTCCATCACATTTTTGTTTCCATTTCCATGTACCCCTGGGCTTTGTACATATACACACAAACAAACACACACACACACACACACACACATCCTCCAAGATGGAGGAGTGGGCAGGGAGGAATGACAAACAGAATTGATCTCTCTCACTGAGTCTAAAAGAAATCACTCCAGTATGCTGGTAACGATTACCACTCCATATGAGACTCGCTGATAAACTAATAGAGTACAAGGGCAAGAGACACTTGGTAAAATGACAGACGCAGTCTTGCCCTACTCTCAGCCCCTGCCTCGTAGATTCATGCTTGAGTGACAGATTGAAAACAGGGCACTGTAGGCATGAGAGAGGAACATCAAATCATTTTATACTACAGTACTTAACCTCAGCTGTTCCAGTGCCTTGCAGTCATTGCTTCACTATCTCTCTGCCTGTTGCATTGTGTGAATATGCTGAGCTGCTGACGATATCATGTCAAGGTTATGTCCTCCAGCTGCTCCTCCGAGTACCTAATGTAAAGTCAACAAGGCAACAGGGGGTTAACAATCTTGAAGCCCCAGTCCTCTGATTCTATGTGAAGTGGAACTCTTGTTTCTTAGTGCTGCCACATCAGGAAAGGCCTCCATCCATCAAGTCTCTAAGGTCATTGAATTCCTGCCTGTCTCTCATATAGTAAAACCCACATAAGGGGTTAAAGTTATATAAGAAAAAAAGAATGTTATGTGGAACACCAGATATTCCCATCATCAGCACGACTGTAAGAGTGATATTGCAGTTCAAAAAAAGTTTATACAGAGTAACTTACATTTTTTAACACAATATTGCCAGGGAGGTACTTTGAGTATTTTCAGTAGACTGCAACAGTGTCCACCAACTTCTGTAAAGAAAGATTTTTTTATGGATGCATACCGTAGTTATTACTTAAAAGAACGACCTACTCTGAATGCAATTTTGAATGGTAGCCTTCGGGTGAGATTTACTTGTTTTGATCATCTGATGGGGATGGAATTTCTCTTGCAGAATCATGGGTGATAATAATTTTTCACCAGGAATTCTGCTCTAATTTAAAATTAAGTTAAAAATGCGGTCTGATGTCTTCAGCAACAGCATACCATCGACTAACATTCCTATAGCTCACAGTAGGTCTGACTTTAAAGCTTTATAAGTTGACAATAAAATCAATTCTCCAATAGAGAAAATGAAATGTATTTTTACTTCTGGTGCCAGACTGTTGCACTATTAACTATAACATCATTAAACAACAAAACACAGTAGCAGCATAACTGAATGAATCATCGTTTAATTGTTTGAGTGAATAATTCAATGACTCCATCAATATCCACCACAAACTAACTGTCTGAAATGCATAAACAAAGATACAGTAGGCAGAATGCATTATTGCTCTCAGAACAAATCTCAATTAGTTTAGAAGACCGAAAATGACCATGTAACTACATTACTTAGCAGAAGAATTGTTTACTGTGGTAATTGTCACTGGAGTCATATAATATTGTACTTAAAACTGTTTTTTTTTTTAGATGAATTAAGAAGAATTTTGAGATGTATTAGATTTTTACCCTTGGCTTTGTCTCAAACTCCCTGTCTGCCCAGAAATCATCGCATTGTTGACATTCAACCTAATATTTCCATTTGTTATCTGTGGTGACATTAAAAAAAAATTATGAAAAGCACTTTACTCCAGTTATATGCATCCAATAATTGTTTACTCATGGAAGAAAACAATTGTCCAGTCAGTCTCGAATTCATCAGTGCTGAAGTGCTCGGAGAGTAGGCCTACATCAAATGACTAATTTTTTTATGATGTTTATTTAATAATTAAAACTTAACTGCCCTAAAGCAACTGTTCCCTGAATTGTACCTTGAATTGTTCCACTTTAAATGACAAATGAAGCACTGGGTGAAATCAATCACTCTGAAAGCTTAAAGGGAATAAAACTGCTTATTTATGATAGTTTAAAGCCGATCTATGCTATAAAACTCTGTGTTTTACTCTCCTGGCAGGGTATGAAATCAGTCAGTCCACCCTGCAGCCAACATTACTGAATCAATTATGCCCTTCTGATTCAATTACTTATTGCTTATTTAAACCATTTTTTCATACATTTCTGCGAGAAAAACACAATGAAATGATCAAATGTATGCTCATGTTCCATAATAATATTACATTGGTATAGATCTTTCACATTGATTTCATTTAGAATTGTGGGGGAATAGATAGAACGGGAATCTAGTTTTTTTTTATTTTTTTTATTCGCCATTCGGATGACATCATTCTTTGCGATTCCCATGTAGCCCTGGGGAATCTTACCATTTGACAGAGGAACATGGATCATGGATGAGGAGTTTACAGTCTTCCTAATAGTAAGCCATGCTGCCATCTACTGTTCTTACAATTAAACCACACACACTCACACACACAAAGACAAACTCAAGCACTCGATAAATTAGCGATGATCTAAATAAAATAAAAAAGAGTGAAATTTTGATTATGCAGTCTCCATTGAGCTGATATATAATAATAATAATAATAATAATAATAATAATAATAATAATAATAATATATTATGTTGAAAAGAGTCAACATATGCTCAAACTAAAGTACTAAAGTATAAAATTCACCCTTATTGTACATGTAATGTTATGATACAACAACTTTAATTAATATTGTTTATTTATAATATTTTATCCAATGTGAATATATATATATATATATATATATATATATATATATATATATATATATATGTGTGTGTGTGTGTGTGTGTGTGTGTGTGTGTTATGATATATAATATCCATACCATTGAGGCATGCACTTCATATTAGAAAAAAACATTTATTTAGGCATAAGTGAAGTGACATTCAGCCAAGTATGGTGACCCATACTCAGAATTTGTGCTCTGCATTTAACCCATCCAAAATGCACACACACAGAGCAGTGAACACACACACACTGTGAGCACACACCCGGAGCAGTGGGCAGCCATTTATGCTGCGGCGCCCAGGGAGCAGTTGGGGGTTCGATGCCTTGCTCAAGGGCACCTAAGTCGTGGTATTGAAGGTGGAGAGAGAGCTGTTCGTGCACTACCGCCACCCACAATTCCGTCCGGCCAGAGACTAGAACTCACAACCCTTCAATTGGGAGTCCTACCCTCTAACCATTAGGCCACGACTTCCCACAACTTCCCTAGTTAATGTGAAAGCTTAAAGGCATCCCAAATCCTCATTCCTAATTTTACTACAGTAAATGGTGGCCATCAGGGATGAACATAAATGTAAAGATCTGGATAAATTCCTTAGAAGGATACCTTAAAATGTCTTCTCTCTTCTATGCTGCATCTGATTGTGGTTTATCTCAGTGCTCTGTGGTCTCTTTCTGTTGAAGTGAGAAATAGCACATCCTCTCAGTTTTGTAGCTGTAAGCCACTCTTTCACTAATAGAGGAGATGGGCCGAGTGCCAGGCGCTTGCTGGCAGCCTGTGACCAGGTCTGTCTTAACTCCTGCAGCTATAGATTCTCTGCTCTTTGAAATCCCATCTAGTGCAATCTTTGTCTTTTTAAACTGCTGTCCATCAACTTGTCCTTTCCCCTGAATAATCCAATTATCCCTGCCATACTACAAAACATATACACTAACAGATTCACACTTCTGCATTAATACCTTCAAACACACATGCATTACTAAACACTAAATGCAGATACTGGTATAAACCGAATTAACCCAACAATAAATATAGTGCTTATAAATGTAATTTAATTAGTCTTTCATTAATTGTTTCCCATGCAAAAATATTTAACAATCCTTAAACATGTTAAACTGACATCAGAAGAAACACTGCATATAGGATATTTAGGTTTGTTTTGACAGGACGCAACTTGAAAAACAGTATTTTCTTTAACTGACAGATTTGTTTAACTTGTTTATATAAAAAAAATAAAAAATAAAGTGTGTGTGGTCATATTAAATACACTCATGTTAAAAAAAAAAAACATTAAGAACATATTAAATTAAGTTATAATTCTAGTTATATTCTAATTCTCATATGTAATGACGGGAATGCATGGTAGAAGGAGACTGGTACATGCAGAACAGATCTGAACCTGCTTCCCCTGCAACATGGCTCACACATTTCAGAACTCAGATATTACATTCCAGCAAAAGACAATATGTAACATGCTTATGGGTTCAGTTCTTCTGCAGTCACACAATAATTTTTACTGAAGCACAGTGTTTAAACCTGCACCGGATGCTTTGTGTTTAAAAAAAAATATAAAAAAAATAAAAAAAAAAAGAGAGAGAGAGAGCCTTATAGAGTAACTGCATCATAAAGCCAATGCCCAGGAGACTGCTGTATGAACAGAGAACTCAAACGCTTCAAAATGTCTAGCAGAAATAGGCCAGAGATACTGAACTCTATGACAGACACTTCAACAGACAAAGATAATCAATTTAGATTGAGTGCTAGGCGACAGAAAACACAATACAGGGATTATCAATTACCGAACCGTTGTCTTGGGACTATTAGGCACTTTAGAATTATCACTATAAGAACAGGGCTTTCCTTTCATTCTATAAGCCACATGAACTACAGTCACACCATGTTACAGTACATGCCATCTCCAATGAACCGGCTGAGTAGCAGGAGATGAGTTGTGATACTAAACTTAATAAAGTTAAACTCTGAAAAAGTGCCCTGACATGTTTTTTTTTTTTTTTTGAGACAGAAGTAGGACAGTCACTGAAGTGTAAAAAAAAAGAAAAAAAAAAGGCTGAAAACATTTCTGATAAAAAAAAAGAAAAACAAGAAAAAGCGTGGCTGTTCCCTTACTGTTATCCACACTGTTTACAAGCCTAGAGCTGTCAAAGAGGCAGGTGTGATTTCAGGACACCTATTTCAGTGATAACTGTCAGGTAGTAGGGACATTTTGTGCATTCAAAAATAAAATAAACATCAGCACTTTAAAATGCCAGTAAAACAATACGAGTAAAATAGCACTTAACTGTGGTGACAGTATTTTTATTATAAATATTTTAAGTTACAAGCAAATAGGTATTTTATCATTTTAAACAAATTATTGATCAACACAAATTATTCAAATTTCATGTTTTGCAATGCAGTTTTTTTTTATCTGCAAGATGTTTAATCGATGCATCAAAAAACTGAATAAATCATTAACAGATAGAGATTACAAGCAGCTGTGGTAAAAGTGCAGCCTCATATTATTAAGATGATGCTGACCTGAAGACCACACTTTGAGAAGGTTTCATAATATTTTGATATTGAATGAAGCCAGGGTCAGTGTGTATAACTTGAATTTGGAGAAAAGCGGGATGAAGAAAGGCCAACAATTCAGTCATATCAGGCCTCTGGGCAATCCTGGCCATTTTTCTGGTCTTTGATGTAGCTCTTTGTTTATTATTTAAATGTTTCATATTTTTCCTTTTGTAAATTGCAATCAAGTATTTATCATATTAGAATTTTTAACCGTGTCCTGTTTTCATATTTTGTTTGCGTTCTTTGCTCTGTCTCATTGGTGTGCCTCTCCTCTCTCTATAAAACTTTTCTGCTCATCATGGAGTTTAGGATCTAAAAACACTAACTACATGCTCTTTCATCACTTCTTTCCTAAAATCCCTTCATCCTTACCCAATTTCTTTTTCTCTCTCTGTGTCTCCTCTGAGTTGTACTAGTTCTGTCAGGTCTGTGGATCTCTCTGTGCCTACAAGCCTGACAGCCCGCCCTCTGCGCAAGATCACTATTAAGATTACTATCCCAACCAATCATTATTTATTGAAGTACAATAAGTAGCTACTGTCAGTCTGTTTGATTTTATCAATAAGAATTTCTAATAAAGACATATCAAAGGCACTCTGAACAGTTTTTAAAAGGCAAATTCAGAAACGAACTAATCTTTACGGTGACTGCAGGCAGTTAGTTTAACAAATCCTGGAGGGCTACTAACTGCTTACAGTTTAAGCTTAAATCCTCTCTTTTAAATAAAGAATAATGGAATTTCATAAGAAACTAAAAGAGATCAAGACAGCAGTTTAGAAAGTGTCGAATAGCCTAAACAGCATAGAATATATATGATCCATGTTATATATTGCTATTCTTTTACTGGTTTAGAAAGTGGGGCTCACAACATCAAACTCCGTCTGAGACACGTCTGCCCTCTGCTGACAGTTAGTGAGATCACAGAGCATTGGTGAAAAAAGGAGAAAAGGGCTCATAAATAAACAAATAAATAATTGAGACTAATCCCACACTGACATTTGTTTACACACAAGTTCCAGGCTCATGAAAACTTCAAGAAAACGTTTTTTCCTCGCTCTCTCATCATATGGACTCATATTAAATTAGTCAACTATATTGCAACAATGCAGTGTACTGTAATTGACCTTGGATAACAAATAAAACTCATTACTGCCCCCTATTGGTGTATATTAAAAATACACGAGATTATTCAACGTCGACTAATTCCAGGTACAGAATGGAAATAAATGACAGATTCACAAAATAGGACCCCATGATTATATATATATATATATATATATATATATATATATATATATGTGTGTGTGTGTGTGTGTGTGTGTGTGTGTGTGTGTGTGTGTGTGTGTGTGTGTGTGTGTGTGTGTGTGTGTGTTTTACTTTTTAAAAAAGTTTCTTATGCTCATCATCAAAATAAATAAGTAAATGAACACCATCTCATATGTATGTATGTATATATATATAATATATATATATATATATATATATATATATATATATATATATATATATATATATATATATATATATATATATATATATATATATATTTTTATTCAGGATTTGTTGATAAATCAGAACAGCATTTACTTAAAATAGAAGTCTTTAATATCAGTTTTGTATCTTTGTACTTTAATATCAGATAAAAATCAGTTTTGCTGAATAAATGTATATATATATATATATATATATATATATATATATATATATATATATATATATATATATATATATATATATATATCACCTGTGTTTTATTTGACATTTCCTGCATCTACGCAAATACAAATACATTGTACTGCCTATAATGTACACTTTCTTATATTTTTCTTGTCTTTGCCACTCTTTCTCTCTTCACCTGGTCCTTTTCTCCAGCAACCAGCTTAATGATGAGTCTTTGCTCGCAGTGCCTGGTGAGATGCTCCGTCTACTGAAAGTAATTTATGTAACCAATCAAGCGCTCATTTGTCAACCATCACTCTTCATTTCAGTGACTGCAGGACACCAGTGCTGTGGTCTCTGGGGTGTTGACATATGTTGTTTTGTTATTTTGATTGCAATTAGCGGATGTGTCTGAGTAATAAGGGATGGTGGAACAGGGCCATGGCAATATGGTCACCTCAGTGAACGAGAAAGAGAGAAAGACTGAGACAGACGGTCAGCTACATAGTTTGATTATTCATTTTACTTCACCATAACAATACCGTGTAAGAGCTAATTCTGTGTTTAACTCATTTTTGCAAGGATTCACTTAACATAATTGAAAAAAATGATCCTTTTCAAACAAGTCTGCACACTTCTGCTATTTGTCAGACAAAACGTTGATCAGCGAAATTGTAATCAAGTAATGGACAACATCAAGACTCACCTACACTGAATTATTTAGATCTATACATATTTACTTTTGTTAGCTAACGTTAAAGTCCTGCACTAAGCATACAATGTGTGTGTTTCTGAGAGAGATCATATACATAGAAGTATATATAAATATAAACTGTTAAAAAAAGATAACTAGATAACTAAAAAAGAGAGAGATTATCCTACTGCTCATAAAACATTCAATAAATAATTAAGAGCTACAAAGAGCTACATATGGCAATTTGTACATTCAATAAAAAAGCCTCTCCGCATCTCTGCGTCACTTTAAATTTCAAGTATACTGCTCTGAAAATCAATGTTAATTCTCGCTTTATTATAGGCTCTGTCGCATTCTCTTTTTGCTAGCAGAAGCTCCTCTGTTCAGCCTTATTTATTTATTTGTTTGTTTATGTGGTTTGACATTTATCGTAACTCGTATTGCTATTTCTCATCTCGCTGAAAGCGTCCCACTGCATCTTAAATATAAACACTTAAATCAGAGTAACCATAGTGAATCAGGTTAAAACAAAGCATGTTTTAGAAGTGGGACTGATATTGTATTGACTCGTTTTAATAGTTAATTTTGCATCAAAAAAAGTTACAACAAGTTGCATCAAAATAGTTTACCTTTAAGCATTTGAGAATGTCCTGAATTTATGTTTAAAATAGACTGTTTTGAACACAATTGCCCAAAACCATTTACTATGTGGAACAGTATTGTTGAATGCTATGTTATTAGTTATGTTTTAGTTACAGTATTGCCAGCTTTTGTCCATGTACGCCTACAAACAAGGTGGACTGAGCTACTCATTGCACCACAGAAGCATTCCTGAATGAACCACTGGAGGTTTTGAATAAATTCAACAAATCAGTCAAGTGAATGATTCAAATTAGCCTAAAGACAGTCACTTGTTGCATTACTTAACACTTGTTTAGTTACTTTGTTTAGTTACTTTGTATTTTGAATGATTTGGTTGACCAAAAATAATCAAATAATAAACACTTTGTTGATAAAAAATGTTGTTACCTGGTGACATAATGAAGTAACAAGATGCTTAACTGACAATTCAGCACTCTTGGAACGCAGCATGACCGATCTACTAGGCTGTTAGTGTCTATAATGGATTCTTGCAGATGTGTCCATCTCACATAAGCTCGCTGCTCATGTTGATAGCCACATCCAGATGCTGAATGGGGCAAGTATTCCTCTCCCTCCGTTCCTTTCTGCATCACCGCCTTCCTATTAGCCAGCTCATATTCCACATCAAAGGCACAGATGCCAATAACCTCACTCTGCCCCCTAAATGCTAAATTATTATTATTAAAGTATGATTGACGGGCCTGCTTATTAATTATAATCTTGTGCACATATGCGGGGTGATGGCAGAAGTGGAAGTGGCTTTGTGTGCCAAGGCACCTCCACACAGAAGGTAATTTGCTCTGACACACTATCAAAGCATGCTCTTCAGAACTCCCATGGTGACTCCTATGGGCCACACTCACGTTTGAAGGGACACACAGTGCAAGGGAGGAAGGAGCATCACATCACACACATGGATTTTACACAACCGACAGAAGCCAAAAAAAAAAAAAAAGGTCAAAGGTGGAATGCTTTGTCAGATAGCACTTTTTTGCTCTTTAAAACACATGAAAACATAAACCTATTCAAATCCTTTAGAAAAAAATTATTTACCAGTCAAAATATCAAAACATGCTAAAGAAGATCAATTCAATTTTTATTTTATTATTTTTGCTTTACTTGAATTACATTTAATTTATATATACTAATACTATTTATTTATAATATAAATTATATGAATATAAATATAGACATATAAACATACTGTTTATTTATATACATAATAAATATGCACAGTATACAATTATATTATGTAAATAAAAACTTATTTTAAATGCAATTATATATATATATATATATACTGTAGATAGATAGATAGATAGATAGATATATAGATATATTTGCATTTAAAATACGTTTTTATTTACATTATATATATATATTATATTATATTTGACTAAATTAAATGAATGCATGAATAAATTAAATATTTTCCCTGCCCTTCCAACTTTAATCTTTCTCATCCTTTTCTTCTTTATCCTTTTCTTTTCCCTGACCACATACAGCCTGCTTCTTTGCCAAGTGATGAAACTGAAAGTATGGCGTGTTTATCACCAGCACAGAGGATCAAGACAGTTTGAAAACATAGAGAAGACAATGACTCACTAATGCAATTTGTAAAGATGCTTTGTAATACACTTAAGACACCCACATAAACTTTACCTGCTGGACTTTTATAGCTGCAAGGAATCGGAGATGCTGTTAGTGTAAGATAAATGTCAGAGCAATTCATATTGTCTCCATTAGGAAAGAAGACGAGGAAGGGACACTTTTCTAAGAGGATGGGAAATGAAGTGAAACCTTTTCCAAGTGTCCTGCATATGCTCTTTTTTATTTTTAATAGCAATTTGCCGTAAATAAAGCAACATTTACAATAAAAAAGCAACAAAAATTTCCCTTATATATAATATTTGCGCCATATTTTACATACAAATAAATAATACGTTAAATTAAAAAAAATATATATTAATTCACTTTTAATTATTATTATTATTATTATTATTATTATTATTATTATTATTATTATTGATTTGTGTTATAAAATAACCAACAAAATGGGATTAGTCATGCACTACCTATATATTTGCTATTCAAAGGATGTACAGGTGTTCCAATATCTAACCAGAAGGGGGCACTGAAACATCATGCATGTCAATGGACAGGTACAGTATTTAATTTCTCCTTACAGTGTTGGTCACAAACTCACTCATGATCCATTTTTCATCATGGTCTGAGACTTAACACTCAATTAAGGAAGTAGTATCACATCATCATGGATGTATATGGTTAACGTCATCCCATTAATGATTCCACCTCCTCAGTCTCCTAACCACCAATGTTATTATCATGTAAGGCTACCGATGGGCATTTAATATGTTATATGGACATATTGTATGTAACAGATGTGACAAAGAAGAAGTTCTACACAACCGCAAAATCATTAAATCAAACCTTGCACAAATGGACATGCACGCAGACACTTTAAAACACAGACGCAAAGCTGAAATGGCAGAGATGAGTAGCTAGAATATAAAGAGCAGCTCACAGGGTGGTAGGACCTGCAGCCGTGATGGGCGCTGAATGACTCTTTTAATGGGCGAAAAAGACTTAGGAGATTAAATTGAGGCCCTCTGATGCAACTCAATTCAATTTGTCAGTATGCCTATTCATTTGGCAGACCAGGCCCCGCTATATAATTTCTCCTTCTCTATGCTCTCATCCTAGACAGGCGAGCGGCATGGACATCTCGTGCTGGGTTTTTACCTACACATTCATCAGAGAGCCAGCAAACTACCAGCACTTATATGACGGCAGAGCCCCGGTCAGGGTTCAGCTTCATTATGCCTGTATGTATATTTCAAATAAAGTAAAACGCGTCTGCTTTCCAGAGCAGAATCTGCACTCTTGCAAATGGAGTTCAAATTGCCTGAAATGAGGGAAGAAGTGAGCAGACAGAACAAAGAGGAAAAAAACGGGAAGATTTCATCCCCCCGGAAAAAATGACTAATAGCTGTTTCTGCCGGGGCTCGTACAATCCTGTCGGACTATTCGAAAATGAGAGGCTGCCTAATTTGCCAGTGCATTTTTCTCTCCATTGTCCTCTCCTTTTGCACTTTTTCTCTGTTCCTCCGTGGCCCCCCCAAGCAGTCATCCCCCTCTCGTTCTCTCTTCCTCTAAATGCAAAGATGTACCCAAGGGCAGCGTGTGGATCGTGGTCAATCACAGAGAGCAGATCTGCATATTCAGTGAGTCATAAATCTTCTATTAGCTGCTCCGCTCTGACTGACTCCTGACCCTTATTTCTCCAGGATGGAGGGGAGGCTTTGGTAGACAAGGGCACACTAACAGCTCCCGTCCCATCCTGTTCTGAATGACACCCGGTCTTCACACCATTCACACGTTCCACTCATCCACGAACACATCCCATCATACCTGGGACCATCACACTTCCACACCCTCGAGGGCTAAATGCTCATTTGGTGGTCCAAGTCCGTGATGTAATGAGCGGGGAAAAGCTGATTATTTTTCTTTCACACCAAGATGATGGATGGAAACCGTACGTACTTTGGAGAACTATGGAGAGCCTGGGAGAGGGATGAAACAGACAGAGAGGAAGCGAGATGTGCGTTAGATGGAGGAACAGAACAAGACACTGGAGGTAGAAGAGAGAGAGGGAGGGAGAGAGAGTTTCTGGAGTGGCCTTGATCAGAATGGATAACGGTGGAAGTTTCTTGAGACCCTCATAAATTCCTGCCGGAGGTGTGAGCCTCTAACACTTTAACAAGTCGCGGTGCCAGCCGTCAGTGCAGCGTTTAACAGTAGGCAAAAGCCTGTGACAGCACCACACCTCATTCATTATTTAAAAAGACCTGAATGCAGCACACAGCAACACATCCACCAGCTGCAGTGCTTGCTCTTAACGATCCCTCCGGTCCAGTGAGAAAAAGAGAAAGAGAGAGCGGCACCAAAAGCAATGCAAAGTTGCAAAGCAATGCAAACAGAGGCAGTTTTTCTTGAAACAGTTATGCTCGATCGCTTTGGATCAATTCTTGAAGGAGATGATCTAAATATTCAGTTCCTTGTTCACACCAAGATTGAATTTCTTATTTCGTTTTTGCACCTTTGAGGAAAAAATAAGCAAAATAACTAAATGCACTTGGCTTGTTGATCAAAACTGATGCATCGATTCTTTGTGAAATTGTCATCTCTTCACAACTTATGAACATGCTTTCAACATATGAGACATCACATACAAAAAAAAATAAAAAATCCATTCAGTTACCAAAATAGAATGTTTTCTGTTTATATGTAACACACTACCAAAATAAAAAATAATGTACTGTATATTCTGCATATTGCATTTTTTTTCTGTGTACTACAGTGAGATACACAAAAGCATTAAACTAGACAAAACTAGACAGCTAGCTAGACTGACAGACAGACAGACAGACAGACAGACAGACAGACAGACAGACAGACAGACAGATAGACAGACAGATAGACAGACAGATAGATAGATAGATAGATAGATAGATAGATAGATAGATAGATAGATAGATAGATAGATAGATAGATAGATAGATAGATAGATAGATAGATAGATAGATAGACAGATAGATAGATAGATAGATAGATAGATAGATAGATAGATAGATAGATAGATAGATAGATAGATCCACACTCTGTGGAGTGAGAACTGTATTTAATTATGAGTACATGGCCAGAGAGAGGTGAGGAGGAGGAACTGTGTTGTGGGAGAGAAAGGGTAAAAAATAGAAAATGTGGGATGAAACAAGGAACAGGAAAGATAGATGAGACAAGTGGGAAAGGAAAAGAGAGAGAGAGAGAGAGATTTGCATGCCTGAATCAGCAGCGCTCACACATCTGGTCATATCCCATAGTGATGACATCCAAGTTTGACATTACTACATTCATTATGTTTGCATTCAAACTCTTGTTTATGATTTAAGCATGAGGCTGAGCTGATAAAACATAGATAAGATGAGACCTGGGTTGGTGAAAATCCCTTTCAGGTAGCTGTATGCCCATACTTCATATAATCAATTAGCTAACAAGGCTGTAGCGCCAAGAGCGAGAGCAGGTTTGATGGATCAGCCAACTTTTTCCCAGCAGGCTAAGCTTACTCAGGCATTTTTTTTTTCTCCACTTTAATCTGGAAGAATGCTGAAAAAAAGTTATGATGGTGCCGCAAAAAGAAAGGCTTGCCGATCTATGACAAATTTACTGTCCCATAGTAACCCTCACGATTCCCATAAGCTCTACAGATGGGAGTAGAAAGAGAAAGGGAGAGGGAAAACCTAGAAGAGCGAGAGATTTCATTAAGATGTCTTTTATTTGAAGGTTAATTGGAAATGTTTTCACTGTCAAACCTTCAGCCCATGCATCAAGGCCTGATACTTCTGTTGTTTGAAAGCACACTCAGAGGACGTAATAACTTATATCTGTGTTTTCTTTGCCAACAGCCCATTTCAGGGCTGACTAAAAAGCAATCATATTATTTATTAAAGCATTTTTTTTCATCTCATTTTCATCTGTCGCTGCCCCTTGGCATTCATTGGCCTTTTGTGGGGTCAAGCGCTGGCATTAAGTCTGACATTTGGCTGAAATCTATAAAAAACCTCTATCGTTATAGGTCAAAGTCCCATCACTACAGTCAGACCCTGACCCCCTGACCGCAGCCGATGTGTTTTTTCTGGAGCAAACCGAGGTGATTTGCCATGGCAGCTTTGGTTTCACTAGTTAAAATACCCTATTCTCTCACTCTTTCACTAATAGAAGCCTGTTTCCAGCTCAAAGTAAACTTTATTTCTTATAATTGTGACTTTAAATGTCACAATGGTGAATTTTTCATAAAATGTGACATCTCAACTTTATTATTAGCTATTGTTTTATTTATTTCGTACAACTGCACTAACAATTAATCTCAAATTCATTAGTTTTTTCATTTCAAATAGTTACTTTGATCTCCCACAATATTCTCCCAATTTATTTCTTATTACTGAATATGCATTTCTTAAATTCTTAATTTCTTGTAGATGGCAACTAAATTGCAGTCTTTAAATCAGTTAAAATAAAGTTGTAACCATCTAAAAATAGTTCAATCTCTACCAACTGCAAATTCTCATACACTTTTTTTTATTGCAGTTTGTAGTAGTTTTAAATTGCAATATCCTCACAATTGCTATAATTGTCATAATTTAACCTTACATCTACAACAACTTTATGTTTTAGCAATTGCGATTCACAATTGCCAATTTTATTTTTATTTATTATTATTATTATTATTATTATTATTATTATTATTATTATTATTATTTAACAATGTACATATTTAATCAAAAAAATATTTGATGGTCCTATTTCTCAATTACCTTCACATTTATTTAGTCTTTTACATTTTAAACATTAACAATATCCTTTTTTTTTTTTTTTTTTTTTTTTGACATTTTATATTGAACTTTATCTCACAATTTACTTTTGGGCTTCCAAAAAGTAAGTAAGTTCCATGTTCTTTTGTAGTGTGGGACAAATACATCTCCTGAGACATTCTCACTCTTTTTCCTGAGCACTTCCTCATGCACAAAGTTTGCCCTCACATTACAAGGGCTAGAACTAGGACATGCCTATCCGTGCTGATGGTCTTTGGCCATGGGGCTTTTTCTGCATGTGTTTGTCTGTGGCTACTAAAAGAAACCACAGAAAGTTACACAGAGCCTCAGTATCTCTGTTCTTCTCAAGAGAGAACATTCTCTTGGGAAATAAATCTCAGGGCCACAGGCCTCCGAGGGAAGAGCCAGGGAACTTCTGTAGCCAGGTCACCTTGCCTTTCCCATGGAAATAGGTCAGGATGGAAGGCTTCTCTGCAGTCCATTTGCACGCCTCCTGAACGCAGTCCAGCCTTTGCTGGTAGAGGACATGGAGGAGATTGGGAGTGTAGGAGAGGATAAGACACCAATCATCAGAGCGAAAGGAGGAAAAAAACACCTTACACTCACAAAAGAGAGAAAATACAGTGGGCCCAAATCCACCAGCTGTGGGCCTGTCGTTTTGCATAAGTCAGGTATGTGTTTGTGGATGGGGATGGCTCATAACTCTCGGCAGGCTGATATTAAATCCGTATGTGCGGAGACGTGCCCCCGGACAGTAATGGATTACCTGGCCCTGATTCCCCTCCCAGCCCGGCCTGGCTTGGCTCAGCCCACCGACCCCGACTGTCTGGAATGTGACAAGATAGCAGGAGGCTGCCAGGGCTGCCGGGAGGCCAGATTTATCTCGCTCTGCACTGACGGATGATAAAAAATGTCAGGCCGCGATGTTTGGACCGGGTCGCCAGCCGGAAGGCCCGTACATTGGACAGGCCACCAAGAGATACATACGCATCTGCACAACTATACATATCTTCACAATCGCCTGACCCCACCTTCAAGGCTTCAGAAAGTAATCTTTAGCTTGATCTTTTCATTTTTCTGGCCTCGTTGCCTGAAAAACACCTCAGGTAGAGAGCGCTTTGGTCCTCTGCTGCATCTTTCATGAACGCTGATAACATCACAATGCGTGCGATAACACCATTCCAACAACACACCACCCACACACACGAGGCTCAACAATACGGATGGCTCTGGGCCAGTTTGAGAAAGTTTCGGGCCAGCTGACAGAATTGTCACTTCCAGCCTATTTTTGTTGATCATGTGTCATTATGCCTTACAAACCTCACCATTTGGATTTCTGGGAGGTATAGAACATAGCAGATTGTGCCAATTTAGATATGTCTTCAAGGTAATGTTAACTTGCTGGCCAACACTGATGAGGTTTTAGTGAAATATGAGTATGATGAATAGTCCTGAAACATCAGTTTAAATGGGGTGCAAATTCTAAATAAATCTGAAATGTCACAGAAAAATGAAATGTCACAGCTCAATAATTTATTCTGTTGATTCATTTATTTTAAATAGATACATTATCTTACATTTTATTAATAATGCTACACAATAGAGGTGTGTGAGACTACAATTTTTGATCGTGGATCGTATCTACGATCTGTTTTTAGAGAAATATCATAGCAAAGTTCCTTTCAGGCAAGTCATGTCTCTCACTCAGCAGCTAACTTTGAAATGCCACTGGGGCATGCAAGTGCAGTTCCTATCTCTTTGAATGGGGAAGCATCACATTCTCCAAAACTGCTCAGTAAGCTTATGATTAAATTTCATATTTTAAATCACCAAAGAAATCTGACAACAAATGTATCATAAATGGTGTTTATTTTTCTTAAAAAGCTTTAAAGCGTCTCAGTGTTGACCGTTTCTATAGCAAATCGGCCTTCTAATGGCAGCTGCAGTGATGCGCTGACTTTACAGATTTACACTTTTGTTCAAAAGGCCGGGCTTCGTTCGATAGAGCGGCTATACTAAGTGTTGCATTTTTCCTCATTCAAACCAATATGACGGATGTGTCTTGGGTATTCTTTAATAGTCTTTTTTTTATTTCCTAATAGAATCGGGTACAGTTTTGATGCCTCCCTCTCAATTTACTGTGCAAGGCGAAATACATTTAGTGTTAACTCAGCGGTAGAGTTACACACACAGTACACTGCCCTATTTCACAATCACAAAAATAGGGAAAAGTAGGGATCTTTTGTAAAAATATATTTTTTTACATATTTGTTAAACCTGTCATTATGTCCTGACAGTAGAATATGAGACAGATAATCTGTGAAAAAAATCAAGCTCCTTTGGCTCCTCCCAGTGGTCCTATTTCCATTTGCAGAAAGTCATCCGCTCCCGGTAAAAAAACACCAATCAGAGCTGCTGTCAGTAACTTTGTTTGTGTTCAAAATGTAGAAAAATGAACATAATAAGCGAGTACACCATGAATCCATTTTCCAAACCGTGTTTTTAGTTTGTCCTGAATCACTAGGGTACACCTATAATAAGTGTTTATATTCTGACTATTTTAGATTGCTTTGGGGGTACCGCGACGGAGTAACCCAGTACCTTTGTGATTCTTCATAGACATAAACAGAGAGAAGTAGTTCCGGCTACAATGTTCTTCCGCAAGACACAAGCAGTTCTGTTTATTAACCGCTAGAGCGTCAAAAGTTCCCTACTGCAGCTTTAAGGGGATAGTCTCAGCCTCAGACATCATGCCCACTGAACGTTTGATGCATATGCAACACAAAAGTGGAAACGCTTCTGGAGTTTTTATAGTTGTCATCGGATTGGTTGAATTATACAGGATTTCTGGGAGAAGTGTGTGCCACGTTCTTTAACATTCTGCCTTGAAACAAAGAAACCGTGGCGCCAAACCCCCTCATAGAAGAAGAAAGCCATCATGTTTACAACTAAACAACTGATTAATAATATACTAAAAAATTCTGAAAAACAATGGAATGCACACACACTCACACACACACACACACACCTTGAAAAAAGAGGGCTCTTCAGCAACTAGGTTGTTCCTGCCCAATGACTGGCCAACTATAGCAGCGTGTGAGGCTGCTATGGCTACTACGAAGACCTTGAACGTGGAAGGGGAACGACCCTTATCCAACAGCTCCTGCAGGAAGGACAATGTCAGAGATATGTCACAGGAAATTGGGTCTGTGCCGCGGGTCATACACCAGGCAGAGAAGACAGACCTTGTAGAGGGTGCTCTAGCCTGAGATATTGTGTTTAGTATGCTCTCGGGGAGGTCCGCAGGCTCCCATCAAGAGGCCAGAGGTGCAGAGCCCACGGTTCGGACTGGGAGTGCAATATCACTCTTTTTGCCTGAGAGAGAAGGTCTCGTTTCAAGGGAATGGGCCAGTGTTCGAAACAGTGTTTGGTCATCCAGATCAGAGCCACAAACAGAAACTTGTGTTTCCACTCCTTGATTTATAAAGGAGGAGGTTGGGCCAGTCATGGGCCAAGTAATTTGGGCAGTGATAGTTGTCTTCTGAGGCAAAATTGTAGACCTCTGTCTTGCCGAAGATCTCCCAGATCCTCTGATCTCTATGCGGGTGGAGAATCCACTCTTCTGTAGAAACATAGCTCCAGGATAACATGTCTGCTCCCTGGTTCAATCTGCCCAGCAAGCTCTTAGTGAATGCAATTAACCTGAGCCCATTCCAGGAGGCGCTGAATGAAGAGGCGCTTTGAGGAGAGACCACCCTGGCATTTTTATAAAGGACACCACTGTCATGCTGTCTAAGCAGACAAGCACGTGGTGTCCCTTTAAGTCTGGCAACATTTCCAGGCAGCCAACTCTCCTCATTCGACCAATTGTATGTCAAGACCATACCCAGGGGCATGCCCCAATTCATCCACTGATAGTCTTTCCAAGGGGCCAGGGCTGCTACACAGGCCTGGCTCACCTTGACACACATGTGTCCATGGCACCAGGTATGGGACCGAACTCAATATTTCAGCCAGTACTGAAAGGGCTGCATGCGAAGCAGGTCCAGCTACTGGAGGTGCAGAGGCTATAAGGCCCAACATCTTCTGAAACTGAATGGCTCCAATTTCAAATGATGCTGCGAGCTGCCAAATAGCCAGTGCACGATCTGGTGTGACTACCACCCTCATTAGGTCTGAGTCAAGAACTGTTCCCAGAAATTAAATCCATTGGCTGGGGGACAGTGCACTCTTGGCAAAGTCGGATTCCCATCTGTATCAGCGGGGAAAGAGCAGCATCCATACACTTCATAAAAGTGTGGGGAGCTAGGGACAGTCCGATGGGAAGGACCATGTACTGATACGCCATTCCCTTGCAAGGCGAATCTCAAGAATTGCCTGTGGTGAGGGGCTATCTGGATGTGAAAGTTAGCATCTTTCAAATCCAGTTAAAAAAAATCAGTTCCCTGAGCACACTTGCAGAGGATCTGCTTCAATGTAATCATCATGAATGACCATTTCATGAGGGAGCAGTTCAGGTGTCTGAGATCAAGGATGGGCTTTCGGCCGCTATTCCTTTTGGGGACTAGGAAATAACGGCTGTAGAAGCCTGACTCGCTCTGAGCTGGGGAAACCATTTCTAAGGCTCCTTTCGCCCGCAAATTCATCACCTCCCCACATAGCAAACGGACTTGGCCCAAATGTGGCCTCAAGCTGGCACTGCTGGCCTCCTGTCGGTAATGGCATGTACCCTTTTAGCCAGAGCTGGGCCATGTGTGGCAATGATGGCATGGTGTGGATCAGGTAAACAATATGAGGGCAGATTGTAGGTGAGAGGACTGTGGCCCAGATCATTCAGGTAATATGCGGCCCAAATCAGGCTAATATCAGGCAGCATATTATGTGACCCATGATAAACAAGATAAATACAATATTGCATGATAATGGTTAAATGATCACATACATTTTAATGAAGTGTAGTATTGTTAAAATGTATTTGAAATAGCAAGTCAAAACAGAATGAAACATTATCATTTCAAAATTAAGCAAATCAGTCAAATACATTAAACTGCACTTAATTATAATTTTATTCAATTTTATATTATAATTCTTGGTACAAATAATGTTAGAATCCTTAAATTAAAAGTATCTCCTTCCTCTGTAACTATAGAAACAATTAAAAAAAGTGCTGTTAAGAAGTTTTACAACAAGTTTTACAGCAGCGAAATCAAATGCTCATTGGCTCTCTCCAGTTTTGTCATAGATTGCGACATGCCGTGTTTGCCGTGTGATGCGTGTTTTAAATGAGAAACACGCACCTTGAGGGATTGGATCAGGATATTATTTTCAGCGTTTAACAACATAAATTGTTGCACGTTTCTATCTGTTACGTTTCTCTTAAAGACTGTATACTTTATACACTCACTCTTCATTGGCTGATTTGTTCTTTTAAAAAAAATAATCGAAAAATCAATGCAATACTTTTTTTTATTGCACAGTTACATGATTTGTGGGTTTTAAGTCTGATTTTCTATTCAGTTTAATGTACTTTATTGGCATAGTTTGTGTGAACATTACCAGACAGCAAGCAGTGTCAGCCCATATCAGGCCCACATCTGCCCCACGTGAAATCCATGCGGGCCTGATGGGGGCCGGATATGTGCCAAAACTGCTTACTATATGGGTCTGGGCTGTATAAGGCTCAGGTGTGGCTCAGACTTGGGGATGCTGGTTTTCTTAAGGCTGAGAATTGGCACCTATAATAAAACCAGTTTTGGCCCAGTTCAGGGCCAGCTAACGGTGACTGGCCGAGATTCGGGCTGGTTATGGCCCATGTGTGGCCCTTGCCTTTTATCCAGTTCTGGGACACTTCAGGGCCATCATTCTTTGCAACACTTGGGCCTAGGGAAAAGTGATTGTGTGGCACGGATCTGGGCCAGAAGTTTGCTATGTGGCTCTTACTCTGAACCGAGGTGGAGACCACACCACAGAATCGTGGGGGTCTTTGAACTAATTGCAGAGAATAACTTCATTCTATTATCCCCAGAATCCATCTTGACACCCCGGGGATGGTCTGCCAGGCCTGTGGCTGGGTTGGTTTGGATGACAGGCTGCCCTGCAAGGACCCAACGCTCGTGAAATGTGGAAGAGGAAATTTGTCTTTATGATAATGTTTGTGTTTTATTTTTCTCGCTATAAAACCGGTAAGTTGTGCGGGCGCTAATTGAATGGTTCAACAGTTTTTAACCCAAACACATTGCCATTGGCACCCCGGAAGTGAACGGGGTGCTTGGAGGCACAAAAGATGCTGGTCCCCCTCTTCCTGTCCTGCGGATTAGGTTGACACCTGAGACGCCAGGACCAGCACTGCCTTGGGCCGGGGTCACTGGTGCTTAGGGAATGGGTAGTGTCTAGCCAAGCAGGAGTGATATCAGGGCTCAGGCTTAGAGGTCAGTAGCCTGACCACGTCAGACTTTGTACTTCCGCTCAATTTCAGTTCACATCTGTACTCAGTCTGAGATAGCGAACTATCTCCCAGTTTTCCTCCAGCTCCAAAACAGCCAATCAATGAACAGAGTGCGGGCTGAGAGCGGTGACGTAGACCCAAAGAGTCAAATTTAGGATTGTAGTTAAGGTTAGGTAAAACCAAAAATGGACATGGAGATATGGGATTCTTTTCGATCTGTTGTGGAGAATATTCCCAGCATTTGCCAACTGAAGCCTGAATAAGAAGAGTATTTGTTTCACATTTTTAATGGAGGTGAAGTTGTGGCCCTACTCCCGAGTCCCAACAGGTTTTGGGAAAAGTTAAATTTGTCAACTGTTACCAATTGTTAGCTAGAAATTGGGGAGGCCAAAGTCTGAGAAAGGCAATAATTGTGATTGTGAACTGCCATGTTCCCTCCGGTATTTCGCTCGATGGTTTTTTTTTCTGCAGCATTGCTGTGTTAACAGTGGAAGTTTGAGGCGGCTGAGCCGGCGAATAACATACGTCATAACCAAATTTTATGTGATTGGCTTACGGGTAACCAATGACTTTAAACTTCATACAAGCACCACCAACCCTCCACCACCACCACCATGAGAAAGAAAACGCGTGTCAATTAAGCCTTTCCACACTCTGTCCACGAAACATTGCGAATAAGCAAAGTTTGGTATTACCAGGCAGCGGAGGTCAGTGGTGCAGCTCAACCATAGGTGGCGCTCAAGCACCAAAAGACTGGCCATGGATTTACCGATCGCCTGAGCTGTCATCTTGGTGGCGCATAAAGCCAGGTCGGTCATGCTACATAGCTCTTTGAAAGCCACAGGGTCCGGTACAGACTCCAGGAAGACCGCCATGAAGTGAAGCGCCGAGGCCGCTTGTCCAGCAGATGAGTAGCCCCTTCCTGCTTACCTGTTTACATTGTTACACTTTCAGATAAACATCATTTACTATTTTATATATTTATTTTCCCTTCGAAATTTCAGATTTTACTATCCACTCAAACACACACAGTATATAGCTCTGTGTGTATGTTCTAATGTTAGATCGAATGCAATAATAATCCAATACAGTTAATGTCAAAAATAAAATAAAATAATGAATTAAAAAAATCAGCTGCAGTGGGGGGAAAAAAATCTTCACACACATGAACACAAAGACACAAGATAGTCTTTCAGTTTTTCCAGCACACTATGTTGAGTAAAAGTCAAGGTTGACTTTAGCACCTGCTTGAGTGATTCATTGTGTTCTTCCTCCGTTTAAAGACAGAGAGAAACAGAGAGATACTGTGTTCTTTAAGAGCCTACTTGGCAACAGGCCAAAGTCCACAGGCTGTGTCCACGACAACGTAGGGATGAGCCTTTGAAAATCAACCAACGGCCCAATTATGTCCTCCTGAAGCAATTATGCCCAATGACACCAGCTTCGCCCCATTCCAGATGCCCCCCCCCCCCCCCCCAGCCTTAATTACGTATGCTAATGCCGAACCCAAGTGACATCTCTAAACCTGTTTCTGCCAGTGGAAATAAATCACCAATTTTAATAAACATCTATGTGCAAAGGATTAGCTTACCCAAAAACTAACATTCTATGGTACTTTTATGATGTTTTTGCATCCTTTTTGAAGCTCAAAAGCCTCAGTACCCATTTCCAACTGCATGGAAAAGAACAACCAACACAGCCTTCACAACATCATGATATGACAAAGCTCTTTCTTGGGTAAACAACCCCTTTAAAAATTTCAGTTTTACCAGCATAGATCATCTGCCATCTTGCGTCAGTTAGAGGTTAAATGAAAGGCACCAGGTTTCGACCCGTTTTGGCCCATCACAGTGAGCTGAACCCAAAGAGGGTGAGGAGACGGTGTGCCCACTGACAGGTCTGGCCCACTGCATTTAATGATATTTAAAAGAAAAATATGCCAGTGTGATGGTTTAACACTGATTGATAAGGCTGCCAGAGGAAAGTAGATAAACAAGCAGGTGATGGATTTGCCGCTCTCGAAGTGAAGACATTACGCTGCGTGCAGAACCTCATGCCAGACACCTAGGAGCAGTGGGTGGCCGGAGGTTAGCCATTTTGTGCCCACTCAGTAATGCAGCTTTAATCACTCCCTATATTTCCAGTTAAAAAGGAGGCTTAATGAGCCAGTTTCACAAGCCCAAAGAAACTGATTATTATCTGAGAATTCCTACTGAGTTGGTGTTTGTCCAAGTCTCCCTCTCCCTTTTGCTACATACCCTTTGCTTTCTCAATAGATGGCGCTGTTGGCCTTCTGAAACCCAGCGGATTGTTGTCATAGAAAAGTGCCAAGTGGCTTTATGCTAGCATATTTTCTCCCTCCTGTCCTTATCATCAGCATGTGTGTGTGTGTTTTCACCACAGAATAAGTGTAAGAGTTCTTCAAGTGTTTATAGAGTTTGTACTGCCAAACCTATCACAACATACGAGTGCACAGTCAGTAGTATCACAGCTCTCTGCCCATTTATAACAAGCGCTAATTTGGATATTTCTGTAAGGTGGCTTTTTACACAATCGATGAGAGAAAGAGATATTTTTCTATCATGGTAACAGACCCAAGTCTTGTCGCTTAACATAATTTATGGCCATTTTAATTGTTGATGAGTCACACGGCACTGTCTGTCTCTGATCTGTCTACAAGCATATGCTACTGAGCCTGTCTCTCCTCTCTCAGGGCTAAAAACATTGCACGGAGCTTGATTGTCTTTCTCTCTCGGTCTCTCTCTAGGCTAACAGAACAGCTGTAGATATCACAAAATGGCTAAACTTACAGTCGCCCAAAGCAGAGATGCAAAGTATCTACCCAGGGAAGATAGATGTGTGAAGGATGACAAAAAGCAACAACATCACGCCTGTTATAGCCTGCACTATGTGTGTGTGTTCATGTCCATGCATTTTGCTGTGGCTTTGTGCATTTTGTACATTCCGGGCTGATGGACACACATACTAATATGCCTGTGAGCGTTTCTGCATGTGTGAAGCCTGCAGAGTGTGAGGAAGCAACTTTTCAGGAGGCAAAGGCACAAACTGTGAAGAGATGGGCTTAATTAAAATCCACATGAATATGCATGAGACACTTGTACGGTTCCAGTAATTACATATTGAAAAAAGGTTTCATGCGCTAGCGAGACACTGGCGTAAGTATTCTTAAGTGATGTCTAATTCCAACACGCCGCACGGCACAGATAGGAAGGGAGATAGTAAAAACTCTCCTTTAGAAAAAGAAAAAAATAAAACTCAAAGAAAACAGAAAAAGTGCAAGATATTGTAGAGGTTAATGTGTTTGTACAAAACCATTGTAAAACACATGAATTTTTAAGAGAGAAAAACACCTTCAATTTATGTTAACCAGATGCAACAGTTCACAAAATGATCAGTGTTGATCTTTACAGAGGTACAGCTTGGTTATTGGTGAATACATGCTGCTATTGCACAATACCTTCATGTCGACCTGAATATTTACAAGCACTTACAGCAGACAGACATATCCGCCCACTCAGTCTCAGTATATTACAGAACCTTTACAACAGAAATGTTAGTTTAAAAGACGCACTACAGTATTTTTTTTGTGTTGCTCTGGACAGAATTTGTTTCGGATAGGGACACCAAGTGGTGTGGATGTAGAATCACACAAAAGTTTGGTTTCAATTGACACTGAGGAATGCTATATATGTATGTATGCTGTGAGCGAGTGTTCAATAATAGAAAGTTTACTGAATAAGAAGTTAATAGCATTCAGCTGGAAATATGGTCTCAAGATGCCTGCCTCCATGTTGCTACCCGTTCTGTGTAGAATTGTGTTTTTTTTTTATTACTATTACTTAATTTAGAGGTAAACTTTTCTTTCTTTTTCTTTCTTTCTTTTTTATGAAGAAAAACTCATGTTCTGAAAATGTGTTGCCTAATTTACCTCTGCTTTTGGTTGGGGGAAAAAAATATCTCTAAAAACTCTTAATGTTAACTTAAAAACTGAGGTTTAGATCACTGAGGCCTACAATTAATTGGTTCCACAAAGAGAGCTGGTGTTGATATAGCATAAAGAGAGATTTATACATATTAAAAATTTTGGGACAGTCATTTTTGACCAGGAACAAGATGGGTAAAATAAATTCCAAAAGTGGAAAAGCGGGAGATAAGCTGAAAGGGACTGTGAAAGAGATTCAGAGAAGGATAGAAAAGGAAGTTGGGAATTGCAATGGCAAGTATGATAGGATGGTTAATCACCACTTTGCTCCGCTAATTTTGCGCCCCCGTGGCAACAGAGCATGTTTTATTCAACAATTTATTAGATCCCCATCCATTCTCGCACTTAACACGCTGAGTCCACGCCGCTCTGCCATGCACCGCGTCTACAGATCCACCCAGCAGCGGCACGGCCTGTCTGCAGACCTCCCAGCTATCATTTCAGACCGCCGACAGAACAGCCAAACATCATTACAGACTGTCTACAGACTGAACCAACATCACTGCAGATTTCCCTTTACAGAATCATCCATCGCTGCGGTGTCTACAAACCCTCCAAACATCACCCACAGAAAAAAATGAAGGAGGTAGCATGAGAGAAGGGCTGCGACAGCAGCACCAGGCAGGGTACTAATGGCTCCCCGAGCTGTGAGACACTGGCATAATGCAGAAACATGCTGGCCATATGGAAAAGACAATGAAGTACAGTAATTAAAACAGAACAAAGAGAGAGACGCAGTGTGCCATAATTAGAACACCGATTAATCAGCTGATAATTTTACCTTGATTAATGTTCCTGATTTTCTTTTTATACTGACCTGAGCCAGTTGGGTACGGTCCAATTAAATTTAAATTAAGCACAGAAAATTCTGAATCAGAATAAGATGTCACAGGACAGGAAAGTATAATTGTTTTAGTGGTATGCTTGCTGGGCAAGTGTTCTCAATATGCATGTAAGGGTTGCTTAATTGTTTATACTGTATAATATGTGATATTTAACCTATTATACTTATTATTACTATGAAGATTCCACAGTATGATCATCTTGAAACTCCCCATGGTCAAAGATAATATTTGAAGGTCCCTGAAGCTGCTAATTTTTTAACTTTATTTACAAAAATGTGAGTGGCAAAATATAAATAAAAAAAATAAATAAAATAATTTCATGATTAGATGTTTCAATAATTGAATTTTATTCAGAGTGTCAGACCACTTAATTTAAATAATTTTCTAGTCAATTGTGCTTTTTTATTATTTGTTACTTTTTATAGCTAATTCTGCCTGATAAAATATTTTTGAACTTGACATAGCTTGAAAAAACTTAAATTCATTATAAAAATGTCCACCTTCTATAGCTCCTAATATATAGAGAATTTCTAAGACAGTTAGAATTCTAAAGTTCTTAAATAAGCATGACAGCTTTTTTTTGACAATGTCCATGCTTATTACACCCCTACTCACCAAATAAATAAACAGATAGTAATTCGATTTTTAGCTGCTTATTACAAACATCCAGTAAGAAAAAACAAACAAAAAAACAGACCATTATAATGTACAAAAAGCAACAACCATTTTACACTAATATTAAAACTAAAGAACTGAAGAAGGTAATTTTCAATATAATCTAGTGAAATGCAAGATGGAATCATTTTTGTATTCATGAAAAACAGAGAAAGCCAGTCTGTGATGTGAAAGACATGAAAGAAGTGCTAATTTCAGTTACTTGGATGAGCGTTGCAATAGATGATGGTGGACATCAGGCCTCTGTATGCCATTGATTAACCAATCAGAGTCATGTATTCCAGAGTACCATGGAATGCTCATTTAGTTTTTCAAGACTATGGAGGAATTGCAGAAAATATTGTTCAGCTATTAAATAAATTCATAATTTCTGTGGCAAAAATTTGCTGTTCGAAATAATATACAAATGTCCTCTCACTCCAATTACCTGCTCCATTATTCTTTCCAAATCAACTTTACTATCAAGCTATAATCGCTCAAAATATCAATACACCAATGGCTGGCCAGAAAGATGTTATTTAGTACAAACGAGAGCTCCCAGCAGCCCGCCACCCTGGGTGGGTCCCCTTAGAGATGTCCCACTCTGACACCAACTCTTCAATCACAGCCAAAACTAATCTGCCCAATATCACACAATGGCAGGTGCATTTATTCTGTCAATTGAGAGGAGAGGGGAAAACAGTTGGACGGCTAAATGAAAAAGCTGGCTCTCGCGTTCTCTAGTGGCATCTCCGCGCTTCACTTTCGTCCGGGCTGGGGCTGTTGGCCAGGCTTCAGTTGACTGGCTGGCATCCAGCCCCTGTAGAGTCACTTTGGGCAGGCCCTGCCAGCCATGTCAGCGTGCCAAAGCCTCCTCCACCAGCGTTAGTGGAGGGCACCGCTACTGTCACCGGCGCCCCGGTGGACCCGACCTGGAGCGCTGTGTTAATTCACTCAGATCTATTTAAAAGCGGGTGACAGCTCTGTTACGGATGGAGAGGTGACAAGGGCAGCTGTTCCCTTGCACACATACTCAAACACTACTGCAAACATCCAAACTACATAAGGCCTGCATGTTGACAAAGCATGCAGTGGATGCAAAAAGGTGTATGAATCTAGATTCATATTTAGATTATTTCTAAAATGTAATATCATAAATGTTGTATGTAAATATCATATAAAATATGTACTGTTTTTGAAAGGTAGTGTATCTATCCATCCATCCATCCATCTTAGACTTCAAAAGTAAGGCTTCAGTAGGAGCTTTAGGAGCTCTGTTATGATACAGTAGGTTGCATTTATTACATCAAAACACAGTAAAACTGTAATATTATGTAACATTATTACAAATTGAAAAAGCTGCTTCTATACTGCAATTTTATTTGAAAATGTAATTCATTTCTTTGATAGCAAAGATTAATTCAGTTATATAATCAGAAATCATTCAAATATGCTTATTTAGTGCTCAAGAAGCATTTCTTGTTATTAACAATGTTGAAAACAGTTGTGTTGCTTAATATGTTTGTAGAAACCACGCATGACTTTTGTTTCAATGTTTTTTTTTGATGAATAGATTATTAACATAGAATTACTAACATAAATAATAACAATAAATGTAAATCTCTTTACTTTTGTCTATAGAGAGATGAGAGAGAAGCAAAGCACAATGCAATACAATGACATTGATATTTAAGAGCGCCTTAAGTGTCCAAATAAGCACATATGATCTCTTTGGGCAAAACAGAATGGCAAAAGTAACCCCTAACGTATAGGCTATAAATCCTAATTCAGCCCAAGTCATAAATTGAGCAGCAGAAAACTGAGAATTGAAGAGAGAAAAGTGGCATAAAGAGATAAAGAAAAGGCCTCCTGTGATCTTGATATACGAGCTTTGTTAAATTAACGTGTGGTTTCCAATCAACAGAGGCACGCCACAGGGCTTCTCATCAATGCGGACAGAAAAAAGAACCTCATCTGTAGCAGTCGAGCAGGGAGAAGCTGGGAAATGATCCAAATTTTGACTCACAAGTTATATGCAATGACCCACTCCTGATGGAGGCCTCCAAGCTCATCTAGGCCCTTTATCTTCTCTCTGGTGGGACCCCAGCACCATCTCCATTGGACCGGGCCTGTAATTGACCATTAAGGTACTACGAACATTTTTCAGTTATCTCCCAATGACAATAACAGCAATAGTACATGACAACATTCCATTAGTGTTCAATTTGAGCGCAGATGGGCATGCATATGAACGTGTGTGTGTGTGTGTGTGTGTGTGTGTGTGGAATATGATGAGAAATATCTGCTGCTTTTTAGCATGCCTTCATGCGTTGACTTCTTTTGTTTCCGCTCAGGAAATAAAACCAAAATAGGCAGAAGATGCTTGGTAACATGCAAATATTCAGCTATCACTTCTACGTCTGATGTGCAGTGAGCAATGAGACCTTGCCTCTGTTATATGCTGTGTTTAATTACATGGAAACTCTCCTTTCCTGAGGCCATGGCAGCGTAGTGTTTTGACAAGCAGACCCTCGCGCTGACAACGTTTCTCATGGATGATTTGGGATAAACTACACTCAGACATAAAAGATTAGTCCATTAAGAGCAGCAAACGGCGCTGTCTCATTGATATTCAACGGCGAGCTAGTGGTAAAACAGATTATCGGTTGATGGAGCCTTCATTAATTCAGTTCAGTCTTCGGGTTCCCTGTGTCCTGTTTGCTTCTAAAACACCACAATTGTTACTGATCTAATAAAATCATGAGATGCAATGATGAAATAAATAAATACTTGAATGTCTCCGGCTATGACATAAGCCGACAGCAATAAATTGGAAATTAGCCACAAAGCCGTTGTAAAAAATGTCGGAGGATCTATCCGGCTGGCATTGATTGGACTTGACACGTCTACGAACAGGTGCGCATTTATCTCCGAAGTAAAACGAAGAGGCGTGATTTATTCAGAGTTGTTTGAAAAACTTTGATCAGAAAAAAAGAAAAAAAAAAAAACTCTGCAACACGCAGCATCCCAGTCTACATTTAGCTCCAATTGTGCAAAACATTTTCTTCCGTGGCCTTTTTGATATTCTAATAACAGGCGGTGAGCTGGACGCAGGTGTGGTGTTCTGGGCAATAACAAGGCCTGAATAATTACCGCCGCCATATCCATAACAGCCCAAAGCTCAGAAGTGTGTTCAGTCTGTGGAGCCCCTTCTCTCCGGTGTGGAATCCGCCCCTTCGATGGTAAATGGCAGAACTGGGATCTCTTCCAGATTTAGTGCTGCCCAGTTAGAGAGAAATAAAGCTGGCAATCCTCAGGAGAACTCTCTAATGTCTCTGTTAATTGTGAGTTATGGGTAAACATTGCAGGCTTGCCGAGGTCAGACCTGTCAGCAATAATACTTTTCAGGAGGAATTTACGAGATGGCCCTGTTTATTCCGCTATAAAAGGAAGTAACAGAAGGAATTAGACACGGTCTGTTGTTGTCGTTCCTTTTTGCTGTTGTTTGCTTGTGTCAATCCCTCTTCCTGTCATCTCCTGATTCCCATTACGCAGAGAGAGCTACTTATCTACACAGTGTGACAGTGCCAGTCTGGCTGGATGAGGTACTTGGGCACAACGTGGTGGAGAACGATCTCTCACAGACATGTCCGACAAGCTCGGCTATAATGACAATTCAGAACTTTAGCCTCATTTGCAAATGCCTGTTATTCCCGGGTCAATGACATGGTGCTGTTAATTTATTCCAAAATACATTTAACTCCAATTCATTCATATAATGCACCAAACACAATGCTTGATGTACACTTTTTACCTTAGGAATTAATTAATTTGGATTTAATCTTTTTTTTTTTTTTCTTTAAGGGAGAAATATTTAGCCAAAAATGTCAGGGTATAAAAATTCTAATATAATGAAAAAAATTTAAATATACTACAATTATTTCTCAAAAAAAAAAAAATTGTCTGCCAAAATCAATGCCAATAAATAAATAAATAAATAAATAGTCTGCAGACCTTCATGACTGTGTGTAAAACTCACCAAGTCTTCTAAAAGTACACAATTTGAACTACATAAATGATTCAATGCATTTTTAATAATGATTAAGATTTTACATTTACATGTTCTCAAGCTGTAATACATGTTATTCATTTTTACTTCATGGTTATACGACATGACAATTTAAGGTCTTACTAAATGAAAATGTTACTTGAAAATGGTTCAGTCACATGGTTTTTAAAAACAGCTTTTCAAAATCATATGAAACCACAAGTGCAAGTTTTTAGAAATGTGCCTGTGTTCCTGCTTTTTTCAACACTTTTAAATAATATTTTCATTATTATGGACACTCATACCATTGACCTTCGCCGTGCTTGCACTTTTGTACAAAAAAAAAAAAAAAATGGATGGAGAACATACATGTGTGTAGTGTGAAGGTACATTAACATGAAAAAAAAAAAAAAAGAGTATTGGCGTCCCTATTCAAAGCAGACCTACATTCTCACACAAAGAGCATTTAGGTGTGATAAATGTTGGAGACCAAGGGACTAATGTGAAGCCTTGAATTGTGTTCG
Source organism: Carassius auratus (assembly GCF_003368295.1). NCBI lineage: Eukaryota > Metazoa > Chordata > Actinopteri > Cypriniformes > Cyprinidae > Carassius > Carassius auratus. The sequence continues at coordinate 36,394 of NW_020525300.1, forward strand.
TTTGAGGAGGCGAGGGCGGTACGTTCCCTCTAGACGGAACCAAATAGAGAGATCTGGGGATGTATGGTTATTAAGGGAAATGGTTCTTGGCACTCTCACGCGGGGGCATCCTCTGTGGAAAGTGTTGAATTAGAGGCGTCCAGATTCAGACCCGAGCCATAGAGAGGCCTCTGTATTGAGGTAGCATTACTTTAACAGCTGTGTAAATAGCTTTAATTTCCATCGTTGGCTGGCTACTGGCCGCTCACCAGCTCACAGAGTCAACAGAGAGCTAATGATATCAAAGCCCTCCACACTTTCACTCAAAGCCCCAGAACGGACAACGATCTCCTCTCCACCTCGTCCAAAAGAGTCCAGGCCATGCTGGCAGGAGGTGCAGGAGAAGACGAAAGCACACGGGGGAAAATTGTTAATAAACCCAAGGACACGGAGAACAAGTGTCTTTCCATCCATCTCCATCAGCTGCGGGACAGCAGACGACAGCATGAAAGACAACAGCCCCCACCTATTATCATTCAAAAGGTGCTTGATGTAAAGGAAAAAAGAGAAGCCAACTACGGAGGAGGAGACAAAGAACACAAAGCCTGCTAGTGTGTGGATGTTTGATTAATTTGCTGAATATGACGCCAGCAAGCAAGTACAACACAAAACATGCATGATGACAA
>NW_020525301.1:0-29007 GCF_003368295.1 Carassius auratus
AAAAAAAACGCCACTGCTGTTCAGAGACACGGCCTCCTAGTGGCTCCAGTTATTTTTGGTGGAACTCAAATAGAAATTTGAATAGATATTTTATTTTTATTTTATTTTTTTTATTTTTTTTTTACAACCAAATGACACATATTGTATATTAACAAGTTATTTACAGTGTGAAATGCTTTAAAAATGTATTGTTTAATATAGCACAGCATCCAGAATAGAATCTTCATCCAAGAATTCAGTACATGTGCTAATGAAAAACTCACATCCCCACATTCACATTTCTTTTTTTTGTACTGAAGTTTGACAGTACAAGTCATTTTCTGGTTCTGGTTCTGATTTTCTGCATAGACTGACAGGGCAGGGAGGAGCGCATACTCTCAGATGAACACAAGGGGGCAGTGAATACATTAAAAACTGCTTACATCAACACTGCAGACAAATAGATTTTTTATTCTAAGTCTATATATATATATATATATATATATATATATATATATATATATATATATAATATATTATTATATATATATATATTATATGTATATATATATATATATATAATATATATGTATATATAATATATATATGTTATATATATATGAGGAAAACTGTTGTTGATTTTCACAAATCGTTTGAACCGTAGAACTGTTACTGCACAATATAATTTTTTAATTTATTTATTTATTAGTATCCCTACAATTTGCATTGTTCCCTAGAATGGCAGTTTTTTTTTGTTCAGCTGTATTTATCCGAATACATTGCAAGACTACCTACACTTTGAAGGGGATATTTCAGATGTCTCATCTGATCATGCAGAACCATCATGTTATGGTCATGCATTTATCTATAACTCTCCCGACGCCAATCCAAGAATTGTGCATACTAGCCTGGAATGGAAAGACGAGGTCAGCATGCTGACTTGATAAACTAGCACAGGCAAAAGTGTCTTTCCTTTAGAAACAGTTTTTAATCTTCAATCTGTACCACAAACCAGTTGGTTGAATTATGGTATTGTTTAAACTGAATGATTTTGATGTTGAATGAATGGTTTGTGTAATGTTGATTGGCTTACTCCCTCCCAGGATGCTTGATTGATTGACGCCTTGATTGATTTCAATGATCAAGGACCGCTCAAATTAGCACTATTCCATTTTGTTCTCATGATTATTCTCATGTCTTCTCTGATTTCTTTAACATACAGAGGAGTGATGAAATGATGTATTCCTGATTAAAAAACTTTCAGAATAACAAAAGGCAAGAACACTCTTTGTCCATTGCTTGTTAGACTGTGTGCCTGTCAGAAACATGTATTTACTGAGAATGAGCTCTGCTGTGTTTACAAGCTATCTGGAAATAAAAAGAGGAGCTTCACCCTGAATCTTATGCTCTAACTTGCTCATTTTTATCTGTATTTGAAAAAAAAAGTGTTGAATAAGTTTCGGAGCTCCACAAACATTCAGACAATTACACACTTAACCTTTGTGTTTCTACAAAATGATTTATTCAGCCAATCAAAATATGCTTGTGATGTACTTAAATATTCCATATCCTCCTAAATATTCATTAAAACACCAGGACATGTTTTCCTTAGTGTTTTTACTGTTTGATCATATTTCAGTTCTCCTGACAGCTTCTAGGAGACCACGTGGAAGCACAATCATTTGTATGCCGTGAATGTTTTTCTGAAGCATGGGTTGCTGTGCTACATTCAATGGACATTAGAACTAGGAGATGGAACTTTATAGTGCAAAAGACAAGCACATAAGGGAAATAAAAGGTAATGAATAGTTTGAAACCTTGAGGTTTGTATATGTTTAGGGATTTGTTGTTTATTATTTTGAATCTGTGCTATTTCTTTTGCTGTTTCATTTAGTCCTGATTAATAAAGCAGTCTCACAGCAACTTTCAGAGTCATTGTAAATTCAAATAAAAGAGCCATTGAGCTGCATTTAATCAGGCTTAGCTGCTTAACAGTGAACAAAATTAGAGCAAAGGTTGACCAACTCTTTTGTCAAATAATTCCAATATATTTGTCCGTCAGCACTATATAAATCAAGCTATTTTTCACTTATTGGTCTTTTTCTAATACATTAAATTTTACACTTTACTTGTAGAAAACTACTTTAAATACAACATGGTATAAATATTTGGTAAACAGTAGAATTTGAATATAGTTTTGAGCATTGAGGAAATAACTGAACTGTTCTCTTCTGTTCCTATAAAGATCTTTCTAAGAAAGAAACTAAATACCCTCAACCCCCAAAACTTGTTTATGGAGGTCTGGTACAGTCACGAAAACAACAGGGAGGAGAGAGAATAAGGCAGTGTTGTCAGGCTCTTAAGGTGGACTCTCTTAAATGCTACAAAACTGGATTGTCCGCCTGAAAAACAGGTCAGCGTACCCCTCAGTTGTTCGTTTTCTTTAATTAGGCCATCGAGAGAAGATTCATACTCAGTCTACAGCACTCATTAAAGCAAGAAACACAGCGAAATAATATGCCCGTGACTGACAAAAAGAATAACTGGTTCAGTTTTATAATTGCGCAAGTTGAACTCGATTCACGTCGTGGATGATTCCTGAGCGAATCGTTCTTTTGAATCGGATCTTTAGGAGTGACCGTAGGATTTGGCTGATTAAGATAAAATTACTTAAAGGAACCTAAAGCAGAAATGTAGCAGACTAAACTAATAAAACATACTGGACATGTGTTGGCGAGCCAGTTTCATCATGATGCAAAGAAGGTTGTTTCAAACGAATTGTCCAAAAGAATCGATTCGCGGAAATGCTGTAGGGAATTTCTAGCTTGGAAACAGGTTTTGTGTGTGGCCCGCCCTTAACTGGGAGGAGAAACTCGGAGCACGTTTGGCCGTATAAAAGCTGGATTGAGCATCACTGTCACGACCAAAACCACCGAATCCCTGCAGGATATTTCTCATCACAGATCATTTAAACGAGGTTTTCCCTCATTATTCCAGTGCGGTTGGGTAAGGTTGGTTTTGTTTTAAATAAATGTATGTAACGTTAGTTCCTCAATTTGCCGGTGTCCTGATATTTACGGGTATCACGAGCCGTACTTTGTGTTTATTCATATTTAGAAGCACTTTTACATTAGTATGTTTTTATTTTATTTTATTGTATTTATTTAACTTGTTTATGATTCGGTTAACGCTGTTAATTCATTGAGCCTGAGTGAGTCAGTAAACAGGCGCACACAGAACTGGACCAATCCGGTTACAAACTGCAGTTACTTCAACCATACGTCAGCGTTGAAAAAAACTACAGATTTAAACGATTTTATACTGTGATTTACAATTAATGCTTTAAAACCTTTAGGTCTTCGTCTAAACGTATTATTATTTTAATATATATAACGTTAGATTCGATGAGAATAGATCTGGTGGTCTGGCACCCGGCATTTGGTTGTTATGTCTACGGTCGCTGGAGATTTAAGATGGATTAACTGTTGGTTTTAATAACAGAGCCCAAATCTTTTTAGAAAGCCAAATCATCTCGTATACCAGCGACGTTTGGGATATTAGTACATCAGTTTTAACTTTTTTTTTTATTAAATAGTCACCTCCGCGTGAATTTTTTTGGTGATGCAACCTTCAGCGTATCTTGCCTCCTGGTGTCTTGTACAGGGTTGGCCGGTTTTTACAGCAAAACCCGCCCAATTGCTACTCAAAATTAACCATCAAAAACCTGTTAGGTGGTAAAATACGCGTTTTTTGACGGGGTTCACCCCGTACATGCAGTCCAACCTGAGGCAGCAGTGTTAAAGCAGCCCAATTACTTGGCAACTCTGCTTGTCCTTGACATCAAACGTATGTTTCCTGAACCCAAAATTCTGGTGACGTGCCTATAGTTAGTGCATGCAGCTAAGCTGATTCCTTTTGTTTTCAGGACTGTCGACATAAACTGACAAAATGAGCAACAATTCTGAAGTGGATATGAAAGATGTGGAGCTCAATGAGGTGGAGCAGGAGAAGCAGCCCATGACAGAGGGGGAGGCTGGAAATAGTTACGCTATCTCGCCTGTATCTGAGAAGAATGGCATTGTAAAGGTGAAGATTCCAGATGAGGAGAGCAAATTCACCGGGTTATCCAAAGAAGAGCTCATGAAAGTAGCTGGAACACCAGGGTACGAAATGCCCCGGTGGTTAAACCTTGTTTTATTTCAGTTAGACCTTGGTGTGGATTTTCAAGTTTGTAGGTACTAACGATTTATCACTGGTGTTTTTTTTCTTCTTTTTTTCTCTCTCTCTTGAATAGGTGGGTTAAGGTTCGTTGGGCACTTCTTATCCTGTTCTGGCTTGGTTGGCTGGGCATGCTAGCTGGTGCGATTGCCATTATTATTCAAGCTCCTCGATGCAAGCCCCTCCCTGAGATGAACTGGTGGAACTATGGACCGCTGTACCAGATTGGAGATGTGAACTCTTTTACAAAGTCTTCAGATCTGAAAGGTAAAGACAGATGACTCAATGGACCAACATCCAAGCAACCAAAATAGGAGGGATGGGTTTGCAGGGATGGGTTAGTTAAGGGATTAAAGGCGGATGTCAGGCTTTAAACATGTTCAAACACATTAATTGCTCTGTCCTTATGCTGCTGATTCGACAAATCTAGTTTCCTCCCTTATCCACTTCCATGCCATCCTGTTTGCTCAGCTCATATATCAGTCTGTGGACTATGTTAAATGAATACCATATTGATTTTAAAGGAAGGGTGGCAGAACCTCTTGTAATGTGTGTATATATTTAAAAAAAAAATAATAATAATTATGTGAGGTACAACGAAGTCAGTATTAACATGAATGTGGTCCATGATCTGAAACATTCCACATTTATTTTTTTGTCTGTAATGTTTTGCAATATCGCATATTTATTTCGTTCTGACTGGTTACCTCTCAGGTTTGGCTGAAAAGGTTCAGGCGATGGATGAGTTGAAGGTGAAGGGTCTGATCATTGGCCCGATCCATGTGTCCAGTGCTGACGAGCCTGAGGAACTGAAACTGACTGAGATTTCTAAAGAGGCTGGTAATCTGATACAGTTTCAAGAGCTCATTAAGGCTGCACACAAGCGAGGTGAGTTATAGTTTGCACTATAAAATGAGGCATCTTCTACTTGAGTCATCTTGTTTTTTTGCAATCTGACTCACTGTCTGGATTTAAATAAGCAAAATGTTGCAAAACGTTTATCAGAAATGTATTAATCACTGTAATAATGATGCAATGATCCAAGCAGTGTATAATCAAATATATGCTGTTTCATTTTGTCAATAGATAGTTCCACAAAAAAGCAGCACTAGCAGTCCAGCACTATATATATATATTTTTTTTATTAAATGCATTTCTTTTTTGTTCACTTCTAGGTATCTCTGTTGTTTTGGACCTGACCCCTAACTATAAAGGCAAAGAGCCCTGGTTTGCTGATGCTGTCAGCACTGTGGTCAAACTTGAGGTATGACCTTGACTGTGAGCAATAGATCTGGATCATTTCTTTATTTTCTTAATCGACATTGTCACTTGAAATTGATTTGTGCGCTTGTGTTTTCAGAGTAATAATTGTGACTTCTGTCTTTGCAGCCTGCTCTGGTCCATTGGCTAGGAGAAGGTGTAGATGGATTCCTCTTCTACGGTGTCGAGAAGGTTTCCACTGCAGCCCTGTCCCTTTGGGAGGATGTTGAAGTCCTTATCCACAACCAGACGGAATCAGTGGAAAAAAAGAAGTGAGCAATCCATAGTTGAACTTTTACATTTTATCAGTGGACTCTTTTGTGAGGTAAAGGAGCGACTTTTACAAACTGAACTCCAGTCAAGGGGACACTAATGGGCCGTTTCTTTTTTTGAGATTGTGTTGCCAACCAAACAGCTCCACATGCTGCTTATATTAATTATATCGATTTCTACACTGACTTTTTTTGCTTTTTTCCTTCCAGGGTCTTAATTGGTGTTACGGAACAGTCCTCTCCTGATGATATCATTGCTGTGTTGAACAAAACTGGTGTGGACCTGCTCCTCACTGGTGCTTTAAGAAACACATCTGCTCTGGACGTTGCCCGTACTGTTGATCGCTTGTATTCCACTTACGGTCAGACCAGACTGGCTTGGAACATAGGTGGGCGTGTTGCTGGACACCTGGCTTCACTGGTGGGGATTGTCAAAGTCAAGTTGAGTTACCTGCTGCTGCTCACTCTGCCAGGCACACCAGTGTTTAATTATGGGGATGAGATTGGACTGCAAGATGAGGTGAGTGGACGTAAGAGAATTTACACGGATCCATATTTTTTCCAAGAGCAGATCCTAAAATGCTGTTACCCTTCCATTTAGGTGACCAAAAACCCGACCATGGTATGGGAAGACTCTCAAGACAATCTGACAGAGGTAAGGAGCATATGCACACAGTGCTGAATCTCCAGAGTGACCCTATTTAATGTTGTGACTAGCAGCTTTAGTTACATTTTCATGTTTTGTTTTACAGAGCAAGATGGATGAAAAAACCACTTTCCGTAAGTTCTTCAAAACCTTGAGTGAAAAAAGGTCGAAAGAGCGCTCTTTGCAGCATGGAGAATACTTGCCTTTGTTCAGCTCGCCCTCCGCCATGGCCTATGTGCGAAGCTGGGACCAGAATGAGCGCTACATCATTGCAATTAACTGGCACTCAGAAGAAAATGTCACTCTTCATCTTAAGCATGCTGAGATCCCTGAACATGCTACAGTAGTGTTCAGTACTAGTGATGATAAACGTGCTGATGAAGTGCTTAACCTTGCACAACTAAAGCTGAAGCCAGAACAGGGTATAATGCTGAAGTTCCCTTACACTCCCTGAAGACCCATTGTAAACCCGCAGTTAGTGTGAGGATGTTGATTTTACAAGCGTTTGTTTGGCCATTCTGTTACGTTATTTATCCTTTAGTACAAAAACACTGGCATATATTATCACATTGTACTGTACTGTTACATGCATCACATGCACTACATGACTACTAAATTTGGTTGAGTTGCTAGTTTTATTTTGTTCTGTTACTTGGAATACATTCCATAGGAAGAAAAATTATTTGTTTTTATTTGGAACCTTATGTTTTTTAGTTTCTAAAATGTAGCGCAATCCTACACACAAAAAATGTTCTAAACCTCGGTGGCTGTTCCTGATATGTAATGGGTAAAAAGATGCATGAAAATGAAAGCTGTTGACAATAAATTAAGTGAAGCAGTTTATCTTTGTTGTTTGTTCTGTCATTGTATTCAGGTGGGGTTCCCTTGTCTGTTTTCATAAGTGTTGCCAGCATAATGAGATGTAACGGAGACATGGCTGAATTATTAAAATCTACTGCCATAAAATGGAGCGCCTCTCATTGTCTCCAGCATAGCATTATATCAGTTGTATCTACTGATGACTTCTTTATTTAGAGTTATTCATTATGCATATGGAGAGCACAGTCTCACCTGGCTATTTTAACTCATTACAGATTTATGAACCCCTAATGAGATCGGCTCAGTGCCTAAGAGTGATGAGGGAAATTATATCAAGTGTGTATGATGTCTGAAAAAACTGACCTAATGATCACAAGAAACAAAATTTCTTTTATGAAAGATAATCTTTTTAAATTTTAGATCTAAAAAAAGATCCATATTTGATTAGTTTCCTTTTTGTGTCCTCTACCTTTTCACAACTCAACTTTTCTAGGTCAATTACTCATTTGGGACCACAAACCTGACCAAGAACCTAATAGCACTGACCATAAAAAAGACGTAATAACACCAGCAGACTCTTTCTGTGACATGCTGCTAGTGTTGCATCTGCAGGATGCGCCTGTCTCTTTAAGAACTGCTCTCTTCGAGGACTCCCTGACGCATTGCAGGTGGCTGTCAACCAATCAAAACACGTTTCCTAGGTCAGCTGACGAGCGCCATCAGACTTCTATATATAAACTCTCCGGACCATTCATTCAACTCTGAAAGCCACTGTTGTGTGCTATGGCTTATGAGAAGAATAATCCAAAAATTTAAAATTAAACAACGCCGTACAATATATCGGTTAAGTTTTTTTTAAACGAAAACGGAACAGTTTCACCGTGCAATTTAGAGTGCGCACATTTCATCCACAAGGCGGAGGAAGACCATAGTAACAGGTTGTTGTCAAGGAGTGCGACGTCCCACTTTGGACCAAATTACCAAGGCGTAGTGATATTGACATTTGGGCGCACAGCAGCAGAAGATAGTGCTCGACAATCGCACGGGTGGAAAGCAAACGCTTGGGTTTCCGTTTAATTCCTGTACGTACAGTCTAACGTGGTTCACACTCAAATACTATGGTAAGTTACTTTATAACTCTTTATCCTAATAGCTAAAGTGCAGCGTAGCTACAAAAAATGGCTGAGCGTCCATGGCGAAGTGATGAGTGTGAATGGGCTACTGTTAGCCTAGCTCCTCGCGAGCTAACCGTCATTCAGTTGAAAGCGCGCGAGCTCCCGAGCTAACGTCACATAAACGAGTTACACACAGTTTTCTTGTTGTACAATAAACAGCTTTATAGCTTTCGGTGTGAGTTTTTGGAGCGCTTCCTCTAATCGCAAATGGGCGTGAGATGTTCATAGCATAAAATGCGCTATACTAGCACATCCTTGACTGATTCTCTGTTGCCAGCTCGCCTCATGCAGACAACAGCCTGAAAAGCATCGATGATGGATGTGAAGATCGCCCTCATTTACATTATACAAAACCCGTATCGTCCCTTGTGAAAAAAATAGCCTTTGCTTCTAATATATCTGATCTGTCACAACGTGCTTGTAGTTCCCTACAGCATGCGCACTCACGTTAATCCATTCAGCTGGTCTTTAAGTAACTGTAAACCTCATTATGGACAAATTAAACAACACACTATATTAATGTGTTCAAATACAACAGGACAGTCTGCCTTTTAAAGCGTTTTGCAATTTTCTAATTCACAACGCCAGAACTAGGCGTTGTAGTCATGAATGACATCATCAAACTAGTGAAACACAAGGTATCAGATGTTAAACACCTTCCGTTCAGTTTAACACGCAAACAATACAACTGAGCTTCAGACTGATTGGAAACATTTGAAGACATGCCAGTGCTATTAAAATAATAACTTTTTTCTTTTTGTGTCCTTCCTATAGGCTGATCAGCTAACAGAGGAGCAGATTGCTGGTATGCGAGATTAACCTTTGCTTCAAATCTTTATCTTAAACCAGCAATTTGATGATGTGCAATAAATTTATTATTATTTTTCAGAGTTCAAGGAGGCCTTCTCCTTATTTGACAAAGACGGGGATGGCACCATCACTACTAAAGAGTTGGGGACTGTCATGCGGTCTTTGGGCCAGAATCCTACAGAGGCAGAGCTTCAGGATATGATCAATGAAGTTGATGCTGATGGTGAGGAAGCCCTTCCACAAATAATGCCATGTTAGAATAGCTCTTCTCTTTTTCTAAATCTGTTGGCTTTTTCTACCCTTCAGGCAATGGAACAATTGATTTCCCAGAGTTCCTTACAATGATGGCCAGGAAGATGAAGGACACTGATAGCGAGGAGGAGATCAGAGAAGCATTCAGAGTTTTTGATAAGGTATGGAAGTGTACTTGCTTTTAAATTGCACTTATTGAAGGTATTTCTATAGAAAAAAAAAGTGGAAGAATGTTCACCTGTCTCAATGACTAATGCTTTACAGGATGGAAACGGCTATATCAGTGCAGCTGAGTTGCGTCATGTAATGACAAATCTGGGGGAGAAGCTTACAGATGAGGAAGTGGATGAGATGATCCGGGAGGCAGATATTGATGGGGACGGTCAGGTCAACTATGAAGGTACTTCCATATATTAATGTCATTGATGCGTTTTTTTTTTTTTTTTTATGTGAATTGATATTTTGTCTGAAACGCTGAGCTTGTGTTTAAGGAGATTGAGAACATTTCTTAAAATGGACACCAAGAAAGGCTTTAGTTGTAGTTTATTCACTGCAGAGTAATTCTGAAATCAGTTTATGAAGAATTGCATGTTGATCTCATACATTTTTTTTTACCCTACAGAGTTTGTGCAGATGATGACAGCAAAGTAAAAACTGGAAACCAAAAGGAGCAAAACAGACCAAACAGTGGGCAGCACTCTCACTGTCAACCTTCAACAAGCATTCACAACCCAGTCTCTTACTCCTGTCCATCTAGTTTTGCTCTCCTTCACTTTCCCTTAATTTGATCAGTCCTCTGCTCTGCTTGTTTTTCCAACATGATCTCCTGTCAGCTTTTTCCCTACATTATCTGGTTTTCTTTGGAAGAAAATATTTACATGCACAACAAAGTTCAAACATTGCATATATGATGGTGATGATAACAGCAGTGTAACACATGTATCAATATTTTAAAGATTGTGACATACTATATGGACAAGAGCAATGCATGCTTTATTTACGTTTGGCATGTTTCTGTGTTTTTTTTTTTCTTCTTCCCAGCTTGCCTCTTTTTCTAACTTGCTAGTTCTCCTTTAACTGCATGTTTCTCATGCAACTTCTGCTCAGTGGTCTTAGAACTGTATGGTGAATAACCATTCATGGTTAATCAGGGGCTTTATATAACGAAATGGCTCAAACTTCCATGTCATAGTGTGATTGTTTTTGTAAGTGTAGATCTGTGTGTCTGAGCGAGTGCTTGTAGTTGGGTTTAAAGTGGAGCCACGAAGTACAGTTTACGTTTTGGTATAGGGCTTGTTCTTTAGGGACTGCATAACTAACGTGTAAGATAAAAAAGAAAATTAGACAAACCTGTGTAGAATAATCCGGAAATGGTTATTTGGGGACCAATTATTTCAGTTAGTTTGCTCGTTTGCCCCCTTTTTGTATTCTTTCAGAGAAAAATGGTGGAAAGGCTTTGACCTTCTTTCAAACTCACATTTCCTCAGTAATTTCACTACCGCAAAGCAGTGCCACCTATTTGTTCAAGACTGGTGTAGAGAGTTTTAATGTTTGGTTGGAGCTCTGTTTGTGTGGAGTTTGTACTGAAGAAGTAAAATGGTTAACACCTTAATATACAGTCTTACATTTTGATGCTGCACTTAATGTCCTAATCAGTGGACAATTTCTGTCTAGGGAAAAATATTACATTTAAGCTGTGTGTTGGTTCTTCCTGCAGGCTGTTCGATATATTTGTATACATCAAAAACACCTGCATATTATGATCTTTTTAGGATCTTTTCTCATAGAAACCTGTTTGAACAGCATGTTCTCCTCTTCCATGGTCCTGTCGTTGTGGTTCATGCACAGTGGCAATTGGGATGGTGCGAAATGCTTGTCGTCCAGTTTGACTGTGTTTGCCATGTTGGTGCAGCAACTGCTGCCATGAAACCTGTGAATGCAGGTGCTTTGAATGAAATCCATTTTTTGTAACTGTATAGACCAAGGTTAAACAAAACAGCGCTTAATGGTAGAATCACATACATTATGATGGTGGTGTTGCATCTTCTGCCCCAGTTCTTAATTTATTCTACTGTTGTGTTTTCTATTTTTTTTTTTTTTATGATCTTTAAATGCAGTTTTTTTTTTCCGTTCTGAAATCTAAGTTTACTGTTTGGTTCTTTTTTTCCTCTCTCTTCTTCTGCCTATAAGGGAATATAGTAAAACATGAAAGGTTATGCATTCCATTGCAGAACTCTGTTTTTCTTGCGAAATAAACGTATTGGACCTCTGTTTCTAAATTACCTCGTTTTGTTCAGAACGCTGTTGCCTATATAACTGTAAACCTGCATGGGCTTATATTAAAAAATAGTGTAAGAGAGACAGAAAAGTGTATTTAATGTATATCTATTGTGTTTATTGTAATTTGTTTGCACAAGGCAATATTCAGCTGTTTTTTAATTTTGAATTGAATTTTTAGTCCATTTACGAACCACAGTGTCTACAGCATATCATCTAAAAAAAAAAAAAAACAAATTACATAATGTATAAGGTCTGCACATATTACAACCGTTAAGAGATAATTTCTGAATTTGTCAAATTGTAAGTCCATTATCCGTTTGTAGTCTTATCCCGCCGTGAAACTACAACACCCAAATCCTGTTTGGTTTCCCTAAATGTCCAGTAGCGGCGCCTGTACAGAGCTGTTGCTGATTGACGTGACGCAGAACGAATTATTTACTGCCGATTTTAGCGGCAACCAATCACATCAATGACAAGGGAGACGTGGGCGGGGCCGCCTGTGGATTATTGATTCAAGGAGAATATTGCAACGGACCAAATAAAATAATAAAAGAGTGTAAAGTGATTTGGGGCAGGACAAGCCAACTTAGACAACCTGAACACACATGACTGCGCACAGACCCATCGCCAACGGTATAACACACGGGCAGATGATGTAAATAAGGGAGGTCTTTTACTGTCTATGGGTCGGACCTTGCACATAGTTACTTCACTACGTATCCACGCTTGCGACGTAACATTGATAATCACTGATCTTGCGCATTGAGTTTTTTACGTCTGGACGTTCCTTATTCAAGGAACAGGATTGGGCACCAGAACGCGAGAGATTTGAGTCAAGAATAAGAAGGTAAGACTGCATTCTCGCATGTAATCCCTTCATCAGATCCGATGATGCACGTTTTTTTTTAGACTGCTGTCGTAAACTGCTATATTACATGTATGATGTGTACAAGTTGCTGTCCTACTAAACATTAGCTGCATGATGGGTAAACTTAATCATAAGTCTATTTATTTTCAATGAATAGACAGCCGTGTCTTCTGCAGTAAATATTTATGAAACGGAGAGTTTGTTTTTTTGAAGTCGTGCAGCATGCGACCAAAAGGCATGCTTTCCTGTTTGCTAACCCATGTGCCAACTGATTGAATCAAGCTGTTGGGTTTAGCTCACTTGATTGACCTATAAATTATTCGTTAACACATAGCCAAACATAAACACTTCATTACAGCAAACACTTCATTACAGCAAGTCAGTTTGAAAAGCAAAGCAGCAAGCAGCTTGCTAATGGGAAAGTGATTATTCAACTTCAGGTTCAAGTTGGCAGATGTCGATGGCATTTTAACGTTCATTTGCCCAATCCAGTCCAATCACCACAGTGTCAAAACGGTCTAGGGTTGCCCATATGTCTTTATTTGTGCAGTTTATTTGGGCACAGCCAATATTTAGAACACTTCCGTCGTTTTGCGTTCTATGTAATCAAGGTACTTTTTTGTTTGTTTTGATTTATTTTATTGACACGTTAACCACGAGCCTTTTTATTTGCGGAAGGATTACAAACCAGATTACAAATACTGGGGAATCTTTATCTTGTTTATGGCAAAGTTGCATTGGTTACCTGAATGTCATGCATAGGGAAAAAATAAATAAAAATTATTTTTATAAAAGGTTCTTCTGCAGCTGGTATGTTAATTCATGTCCAGTTTAAAAATATTTTTGATGGGTTGAGCCTTGAGCGGAAATTATTCATAATTGAGAGCTTTAATAAAAAACAAACTTAAAAAGTAATTAAAATTGAAAGATTAAAAATGAATATCACACAGAAGTTCAATTTAAAAGGATCCATTGAAGTCAGAAAGGTGATTTAAATACCTTAAAATAACTGATGATACACATTACATTTACATGACCGTGATCTACAGTTTCTCTTATGTAAATAATCTCGATGTCCATAAACCATTTTTTCCCTCTAAATTCAACAAGATCTACTGAAATTTACAGCTATGCTGTTGTCACTGCAATAAAATCTGAAGTTGGAAGTTCTTGGATTTGCTCTTTGTCACATTATCATAGTAAGAGAATCACCCCTGACTCAGATTTTTGTTATATTAAACACAGTAACATAACACTGAGCATGCTTTATGAAAAGCAGCAGGTGTCTGATAATATGACACGATGATCATCTCCTGGAATCTGATGACTCTTGAACTCTGGGATATATCCGAGGCATCATCAGCCACGTGGTGGGAACCTGTGAAGTGCCAAAAGCAGGAATATCTATCTATCTTATCTATCTATCTTATCTATCTATCTTATCTATCTATCTATCTATCTATCTATCTATCTATCTATCTATCTATCTATCTATCTATCTAGTAGATTAAAACATTAAATCAGAAGAACAAACAGAAGAAAGTTTAAACATTGGATTGTCCTTATGTTTGCGTGTAAAAGACAAATGAATCCACTTTGTCTGTTGCTTTAACGAGTAATAAAAGTTTTAGTAGATCGAATACGAAAAGAGGCAGTTTTTTTCCCCCATTGTAAATGCAAATGAATGGCCTTGTGTTCTCACAGCATAAACCGGGCTGTGTGTGAGTTTGTAAGTGGATCTGTTAAGGTTTTCTTTTGAGTGGAGTACAATTCTTTTTTTTTATAGGAAACCACAGGCTGTGCCAACATACTCTGAGTTAAAAGTTGAATCTGAATGGTTCAGTAACCCTCTCAAAGCCACCTGCTTCCATCCAGTCAGGAAGATATGATAATTTTGCAACCAACTCACCCCCCACTATTCTACATGCCCCATTACACATGCAGAATGCCAACAAGTACATTGCCCCATCTCCATACTGTCCTAAACTCTCACACTATTGTTTACAGCAGCTTCAGTTTGTGTCTCTGCCGTTGAGCTCATGTGACCGTGTCATGTTCTCTCTCAGCCAGGACAACAGACACTGTATTGTTGTGATTTTGGCAGAGGGATGTTCCTTATTTAAGAGCAGACAAGTTTAAGGAACAGTTGAACCACTCCGTAACCATAGAATAGTTTGAGTGAAATAAGACCCCTTAAATGTGCTCCCAGAAGAAATCAGCCTGAATGTTTCTTAAGCAATTATGTGTTTTGCAGATTCGATATAAATGCATGTTTTTTCTCTGCCCTTTCCTCTGAGGGGCCATATATGCTGTGCAAATATCTTTCCTCTGAAGCAGGAAGACCTTTGAGCACGTTTTTGCAATATCCCCTTAGTTATCAAATGCATGTTTTCTGTAGGAAGTTGGCAAATATGAACAAAGGTGTGTTTCTTTTAATGAATTGATTGAAAGCATTGATTTTTCAACTGGTTTTGCGTCAGTACGTTGGATGACACTTGACCCATCAGAGTACCAGGATGTTTTAAAAAAATCCAAGATGTAGATGTGTTTGTTTCTTCTTTGGAACAGACAGAAAAAATGTGCATTACATAACTTGCTGACCTCTGGATCCTCTGCAGCGATTGGGTGCCATCAGAATGAGAGTTCAAATAGCTGAAAAAACATCTGTTTCCTAAATGCATCTTATTTTTTTTCTCTCTTTCACTCGGATGAATGTCCCAATATGATGGAATTTATTTTATGTGTCACCAAAGTGCATCCCTGTCCTGCTCAAATACAACAGATAAGAGATATTATGATTCTCCAAAAACAAAACCTTTATTCATACTAACTTATTTCAGTCAACACACTCTATTACAAAGTAAGTGCAAAATACTGCATCCCAGCGCACAAGGCACGACGATGCACTGTCTCTCTCAGTATCTGGCTGATATGACTGTGCATGAATTGGGGTTTAACTTTTGTGTCCGTAGTTAAAATAAGATGTCCATGCACTGAGTAGTTGGTGTCCTGATATAAATGAAATTGTGGTGTGCATCATGGCAAGCGTGGAGTACTGGTGTGTTCACTGTCCAGTTTGCATGATTGAGAGCAAACGTGAGCGGTCACGGCCTACAGCAGGGTGTGACCAAGTAAAATATAAAAAATTGCTAGCTTTATTTTAAATATAGCTAAAATGGCTCCTTGTCACAAAAAAAAAAAAAAAAAAAAAAAAAACAGTCGCTGCAACAATGAGAAAGTACTTAAAATTGGTGACAAAATCCCCAAATTGGTAACATGGGCACCAGAGTGAAAGGAATGCTAAAAGTGTACCTGGGCCATCCTACACACATGTGACTGACCGCTCGCTCGCACCAACAGGAGAAGGAGGGCTCAGTGTGACTCTCTACACTGCTCTCAGCCTGAGGGATTCTACTCTTTCAGTCTTTGAGGAGACATGGAAAACAGCGCATACTGCAGGAACAGTATAATGGAAAATATTAGCGTAGTTTTTAAACTTTCAAATCGCGGTATATCTTAAAACCGGTAACCGTCCATGCCTAGTTGGGGTGCCTAAATTCCCTTGTTGTATCTAAAATGACTGATTTTTTTTTAAATTTATTTAGTCTAAATGGCACAATTCAGTATAATATGCTGTTTAACTGTTTAATTGCATTTAACATGTTGTTTTTAGTTCGTAACAATTTTTTTTCTTAAAAAAAAGAAAAAAAGAAATTAACCCATGGAGTTTTAGTTACGGTTTAGTTGGTAGTTTTCTTTGAATGTAAGTGAGAGCGCACTCGATGCACTGATGGTTTTTGCCTCTTGACACCTGAATAGTAGTAGATAAGCCAAGTGAGCTATTTTACTTTTTGAATGCACACACACGTCATGTTTTGATTCAGTCATGTTCTTTCATCAGATTTGTAATGTGAATCTCCTTTAATTGTCAGTTTTATAGACTATTCTGCCCTTGTCTCCTGTCTCCTCATAGTCTGGTCCTCCAGTGTTTCCCGCTGAGATTAATCAGCACTGCTGTTGTTTCAGGTGTTCAGTCTCAGCTTTTTAAGCTGTGCGCTTGGGCAATATGATATTGTGTTTTGTTCAGTTTGGCCCTGTGGGCACTGGACTGTATTCCTGTTTTGCAGTGGTATGTGGATATGCTTGAAATACAGCTTTTTTTCCCTTTTTTTTTTTAAAGACAGCCTTGAGTATCTTCCCACAGAGTGGAGGCCAGTATTTGCTCATTTGTACTCTATCAAGCTTGCTTTCTTGTCTCATGCATTATCTCGGACCTCACCTTCCCTTTGACTCTTGTTATTATCTCCATAAAAGCAGTAGCTGGGCTCCTGTGAGAAAGGATACTAAACACTTTGGTTCTTTAGAAATGCAGATAACACTCAGAAGATATCGCTACAGTAAAATAAGCTTTTGTAATGCATCTATCTTTGCTCTCGCTTACTAGATGCTGCTGCAGGTGGGAGGAAAGCGCTTCGCCCTGGGCCTGTTGGCCATCAGGAGGGTGTGGAGTATGACCCGCTCCGCCCATACCGCACCCCACACTCTGGAATACAAACCCATCAAAAAGGTCATGGTGGCCAACCGAGGTGTGTCAGTGTTCAGTATGGATTACAAATTAGTTTTTAGTCTCACTCTGTCCTCCTCGGGTATAAAAACACATGATGGCATAAATTAATTGTATTTAATTCAATGCTTTTTGCAGGAGAGATTGCCATCCGGGTGTTCAGGGCCTGCACAGAGCTGGGGATCCGCACCGTGGCCGTCTACTCTGAGCAGGACACGGGCCAGATGCACAGACAAAAGGCAGATGAAGCTTACCTCATTGGGAAGGGGCTGCCACCTGTAGCAGCCTACCTGCATATACCAGACATCATCAAAGTGGCCAAGGTCAGACTTTGCACCCGAGTGCTTTTCTGTAAATCTTTTGCACCAGATTACATTCCATACATTATCTATTACATACATTTCAAGAATTTAGTATAATATGACATTTCTAATTTTTAAAATGTTTTCTTTTTTTTTTTTTTTTTTACATTTACACACTCATTAAAAAGTTGTGTGTGGAAAGAAAAATGTTTGCAAACAGTTTCTTATGCTCAGCAAAAAGATGTCTCCGAAAACCATATTTTTTCTTTTCATATGTTTTTTTGAGTTTTGCATGCATGAAGATGTAAGATATAGCATTGACACAACAGCTGACAGATCCATCATCTGGCCCAAAACACTCTAAATGACCGTGATCCTGAATCAGCGTGAGAACTGTGTTTGGTGTGGAGTGTATTCACATGTTTTTAACACCTGCAGCTTTTGTTGAAAGTGTTTGTGTTGGTAAAACAGCAGATTAGGATCTCGTGACATGTGAAATACACACACAGCCTGCAGTTATCGGACCGAGCAAAAACAAGTCTGTGAAGAGCAGTAATTGTATATAATTATGCCTTCTGACAAAGAGTTCAGAGTCCGACTGAGAAGAGATGGTAGTTTAACCGTAAAACAATAATCGTTCTCCCACATTTCATTTTCTGATTAAATGCCTCAATCAATGGACAACCAGACAGTCAATGGCTTAATCAATGAATAAATCCATGGCTTCAGCAGCTTGTCAGTTTAACACTGCCTTATGTGTCTTAGAAAATGACCCATGTTGTGTTAAGCACCTGTAACATTCCTAACCTCTTGCCTCGGCTTGTTTAGAGAATTAAGTCGGCTAACCTTGAATACAAACGTTTATCTGCTTACAGAAAGCTGTTTCTACAACATTTCATAAGAATTTTGCAATTAATAGATAGTTCAGCAGTACAGCATTTCGGTCTTTTGGTGTCATCTCTTATCATTCTCAAAAATAAACGACAAGGTGACAGCATCACAGTCATTTGAATAGATATTACAGGATTTCACCGTGACTGAATACTTGTGCTGGCAAATGGTGATATTTTACAATCTGTGTCTGGCAGGAGAATGACGTGGATGCCATCCACCCAGGTTACGGCTTCCTGTCAGAACGAGCAGATTTCGCTCAGGCGTGCGTGGATGCTGGGGTCCGTTTTATCGGCCCCACCCCAGACGTGGTGCGCAAGATGGGGGACAAAGTTGAGGCCCGTTCCATTGCCATCAGTGCAGGTGAAGCATACGTCAACGGGTCTCCTCGGGGAACACCATTCTGTCTTCTCTCTTATCACATTATATTCATCTTTCCATGGGCCTTTCCTGAAGTATTCTTTTCCCTAAGGGCTTTAAAAAAATCTTTGCTAAGGGAATTCTAAGCTGTGAACCATACCAACAAAAATGAGATGACAAAATTTGTCTTCTTGTGAGATTTTCAAATATTTTTTGCTTCAAATGAAAGGTACAAGACTGTGTACTAATGAGGGAATAACTTTGAGGGAAAGAATAGTTTTCCCAGGAAGCATTATGAATGACATAAAATAAAAACAACAGAGATGTATAACTCTTATAGATATAACTTTATTGCAAAATATGCAAAACAATAAGTATATATATATATATATATATATATATATATATATATATTTCTCATTATTTGAGATCTTATGAGACTGACTCTACAGCATTTACAGTGCTTCATGGGAGTGGACGAGCGCTAAAGTGTTAATATAGTATAATAATATTTATACATTTTATTATAAAGTAATATATATATATATATATATATATATATATATATATATATATATATATATATATATATATATATATATATATATATATATATATATATATTTATATCAGGAATAATGCTGTTTAACATGACTAATTTGATTAATACGTTGAAAAAATTCTTACTAACCTGTTACCAATGATTATCAACCTCTTGGCTCATAGTTTTGGACACAAGAAGATATGTTGAAGAATGCTGGTAACCAAATAGTTGCTGGTAGCCATTGACCTCCATAGTATGGAAGTAAATCATGGCTACCAACAACTGTTTGGTTACCAGCATTCTCCTAATAAAAAAGAAAAACGCATGTAATGAATTAGATGTGTCTGTTCATCCTGCAGGTGTGCCGGTGGTACCTGGAACAGACGCTCCCATCTCATCTTTGCAGGAAGCTCAGGAGTTTTCCAACACTTATGGATTCCCGATTATCTTCAAGGCTGCCTATGGAGGCGGAGGACGTGGAATGAGAGTGGTCAGGGAGTATGAGGTACTATGGCCCAGAGTAACACTATTTGTGTGGGTTTGGAACACATTAATATTTGCTCTGTTCCTTCTGAGAGACAGTTGTGATCTTTGACAACGGAGGACTTTTAAATGAACACAAAAGTGTGTGCACTTTGCTCTTGATTTACTTGTGCTGTATGAATTGGTGTGTTGGCTGTTTGCACTGGGTGACTCTATGGCTTCGTGTGTTATCAGGAACTAGAGGAGAACTATCAGCGTGCGTACTCCGAGGCCCTGGCAGCCTTCGGCAATGGAGCTCTGTTTGTGGAAAAGTTCATTGAGAAACCCAGACACATCGAGGTGCAGATCTTGGGTGAGTGAACTGCAGATCAAGTATTTTAATATTAAAGGAATGGTCCGTCATCATTTACTCACCCTCATGACATTCCGAACATGTATTACATTCCGTCTACTATGGAACACTAAAGGAAAACCGTTGATCTTTGTTCTTGAAGTCTTCAATTGTAAAAAGGACACAAAAGCACCATAAAAGTGGCCCACATGACTTGTTTGCTAGTTTTTTGAAGCCGTGTAGTAGCTTAGTGTGCGGACAGACTAAGATTTAAATCTTCATTCACAAAAAATCTTCCCCTTTTAGTTAGTTATTAAACTCTCACTGGATCATTGAGTCGGTAGATATGTTTACATGCACTAATTTTTGTCAATCTGAATGAATCCAGATTTTTGGGTTGCTATGTTTCAATTTTTTTTTTTTAAACATGAAATATTAAAAACAAAAATATTCCTTATGAAAGATCTACTCCATTCAGATGGAGCTCAAATTAAATGCTTCTATGAAGACTCTTCAGTCTGATTCAACCTGATTACAAATTAATTTTTTTTCTTTCTTTTTATTGATTTGAGCACTTTTACACGACCAACCTTTGACCAAAGTGCTGTACAATAAGTAAACCCATAATAAAACAGTATCAAAACATAAAACACAACACTAAAACCACATTTGCTTGTAGGTATACCTTATCAGTCCAAGCTATGAATAAATCATTTAGAAATGTGTTGAAAAGATCGAATGTCTCACATGTGTATAAATTGATACTTCTCTCATGGACAAACCATGCAAAGCAAAGGTATGATGTCAAGTTTTCCAAGCTTCAGAAGAAATGATTTACACAAGTCATGTATAGCTTTTATAATATATTTCTTATTAGAGCCTGAAAACGTCAGTCCTCATTTACTGTTATTAAATGTAAAAGAGCAACAAGGATTCAAATGTTTCCTTTTGTGTCCCATGGAGAGAAAGTCACTTAGGTTTAGAACGACATAAGGATGAGTAAGTAAATAGTTCTACTTTTTTTTTTTTTTTTTTCTTTTTTTTTTTGACTGGTATATAATTAAAACATTAGCACACTGTTCTCAACAATGAACAGAATTGTGCAGTTCTGTTTCCTGCTGATTTGCATAGTGTTTATTGATTAGTTATATGATTGTTTGTTATTATATTTTGGAGAAATACTGGCAGATGGGTTTGTTTACAGTGCCAGATGGATGTAAGACTTCTGTGTAAGGCTCCATGAGTTGATTGGTCCTTTGTGTGTAGGCGATAAATACGGCAATGTCATTCACCTGTACGAGAGGGACTGCTCGATCCAGAGGAGACACCAGAAGGTGGTGGAGATCGCCCCGGCCACACAGCTGGACCAACACCTCAGAGACCGACTCACTGCTGACTCCGTCAACCTCGCTCGACAGGTACAAGTGAAAACATCTGACAGATGGTAGCACTGGCTTTTTTCCAAACTGTATACAAATGCTGATTTACAGAAGTTTATTGTTAGAAAGTAAGGTATGGATAAACTGTGCTCAAACACTGAGTTTTAATGGATGTTCTGAGTGAAACGAGTTGATCTGAATAACTTGATATTACCACAGAATCTCACTGACCAGACCTGCTCATTTCTACAGTTTTTGTCTTTATATGTAGACATCCTTTAAATTTAGTAAATATTTTGTCTTGACTGCATTATTCATTAAAATATGCATTATTTTAGTCAATTTACTTAATTTATTGTCCCGAAAGAACACATTGTAGCCAACAGAACGTTTTAGTGTAAAGCGCAAAATTAAACTAAATGTTAATATTAACTATAAATGAATATTATTTAATACTAGTAATTGAATAATAATAATGGCAACATAATAGTAGCAGTAGTAGTAGTAGTAGTAGTAGAAATAATGAGTAAGTTATAAAACTATTTAATAAATGAAAAGAAGTATTAAATTGAATGATTAACATTATATAATTAAAATAATTTTTGGATACTGTACTTATGAACACATCTCCTGAAAGAATAACATTATATTAATAAGTGCGCATTTCTTTATGCATTTTTTTCATTGGTACAGAAGGAGCATATTCACAATGTTAACTACACCGTAACTATTAGTAGTTTACACTGTTCTGCTTCATCTTATACAAGCTTGTCAAGCGGGTCAGTCTCCGATTACTGACCGTTTTTAAAAAAAAAAAGGTAATATCTTTCTAGATTGTTCTTGTTCGAAAACATTTATAGTGTATTTTATAATATATGGCATTGTTTTTTTTCTCGTCATATCTGTTTAAAGTATGTTTAGTTCATTTTTACTACATGAATTTTTTTATTATTATTTTTATTGGCAGCTAGTAAGGATGCAGTCATTTAGAAAACAAAATGGTGTGAATGTAAATGTAGGTTGATTGCTGTACCTGAGGATGCAGTACAGTGCAGTAGACAGCAGGTGGCGCTGCGGTGCCTTTGGATGAATAACAAC
This sequence comes from Carassius auratus, assembly GCF_003368295.1. Taxonomy (NCBI): domain Eukaryota; kingdom Metazoa; phylum Chordata; class Actinopteri; order Cypriniformes; family Cyprinidae; genus Carassius; species Carassius auratus. Next base: position 22,532 of record NW_020525301.1, read on the forward strand.
TATAATCAAACTTTTCCATTCATCCATTTCACTGCATAAACATGTCTGTTTTTGCTGCAGCACACAAGCTGTTAAAGAAACACACTAACATCTGCTTTAAAAAGAGTAACAAAGCTCCTGAATATCTCTATAGCAATCCATTACTTTTATTGATAACCAGTTTCCTCCATAAAACTACTTGTGCTGTGTTTTTCAAATCCTATCCAGATGGGTCTTGACACTGATATCTGTTTATTATTACAGGAGTTTATTTATTTTATTTTATCTCTTCATATGTTGTTCATCTGGCTGACTCTCATCTCTTTATGCCAGTCTGAGCGAGCATATGGACAGCCTGCACTGGCATGTGGGGAGGTTTGAACCTCTCAATTCTGATTTTAATATTTTATCTGCTGGAGATATGAGAGCGAGTGGTGCTTTTTCTTTAGCAGAGATTTTTGGCACCAGCTTACAAAAATGATGGGTTAATCTGAAGCTGCACAGCAACCCAAGTCAGTTTATCCTTTGATAAGCTCCTCCCCTCTTGGGCATTGTTGCTAACAGAGAAAAACCGAATTTTTCAAACAAACCGTGATTTTAAGTAATAAAAAGAGGTTCTAATGAACTGGATATTATTTTTAAGTAGGCCAAAATGTATAAGGACATTTTACAGCAATTTTTATCAGCAATTTTTATTTTTAAAAATTGTTAAATAACGTGATTAGAAACCGCACAGATTGCAGATCAGAATCAAGCCAAAAAATTTGATGGGGAAAAAAGTAGCTTTTGAAAAGAATGAAATCTGATAACATTAGTGTTAAGTGAACAGAACATGCTCACCGGCACTATGAACTCTGCTTTGACCCTAATCGATAAGTAAATGAATTAACGTTAACTTACTAAGCTTAATTTACCTTGGAGCAAATGTTGGTGTCCTTACTGAATTGTACTTGTTCATTTGGGAATGAAGGCTGACATATGACAGCATGCACCTGTCAGGGTTTATTTAAAGATTTGGAAGAGGAAAAAAATGCAGTTTTTATCCTCTGTAGTTGATCCGGGTAACAACATTTAACACACTTTTGCATAAGTTCTGAATAATTCAGTTTAAAGGAACAGACACAGGACTTCCATGTACTTGAGAAAATAGCAAAGGCTTGCCTGATACTATTGCAGATGGCATCATCTGCTAACATATTGATCATTAACATTTTTTTGAGGCTGAGTTTTTCTTTTGTAACACAAACTACAGACCCTGTTTGCTATTTAAACAGTTTTTGCTCTTAAAGGGAAAGTTCACCCCCCAAAAATTGTATCCGCTCATTAATTACTAACCCTCATGACGTTAGACCTCAATGCACCTAAACATTACCAGGCCCAGAAAGGTAGTAGGGACATTGTTAAAATGGTCCATGTGACATTGGTTTAACAGCAATGTTATGAAGCTACGAGAATACTTTTTGTGCACAAGGGACACAAAAATAATGTTTTTTTTTTCTTTGCGCACAGAAAGTATCACGGTTAAACCACTGATGTTACATGGACTAGTTTAACAATGTCCTTACTACCTTTCTAGGCCTGGTAACGTTTCAGGTGCATTGATGTCTATGGAGGGTCAGAAAGCTCTCGGATTTCATCAAAAATATCTTAATTTGTGTTCTGAAGACGAACTAAGGCTTCACGGGTTAAGAACGACAATAAATGGCAGAATTTTCATTTGGAGTGAACTGTCCCCATTCAACTCTTATCCCATGTAAATCCAAGTAGAGTTCTCAGTCTGATTTAAGCAAGACATTTATACAAGCTGAAAACTCAAGCCACACTTGACAGTTAGCTTGCCATCAAAAGAGTTACAGTATTTCTTGACAGGTGCTTTTTGCTGCATCTTTGATCAAGTGCCAATGAGGATACATGTGCATGTCTGATTTTCAGTCTGTCATTTTGGATAAAAATGCCTGAAGAAATGCATAAACTGAAATGGAAACCAGCTATTGCCCTCTGTTGTGTTCTCTATCATTATTGGCATTGAATGTGCTGCTCCAATGTGTTTATATTTGACGTTCTGAAGCGTTTTTGAGTGACAGTTGAAAGCTGTATTTGAAGAGTGCACATTATTGACATGTGCCTGTGCCGATGATCTGACCTCATGAGAGAGAGTCATGCTGAACTCAGTATATTGAAGCCTGCTTTTGAAGGGAAAAGCTTAATTACTCTCAGACTGGGTGCAGATTTAATTGACTTCTCTGTTATGAAGTAGAAGAATTGCTTGAAATTGTTCAACTTCAGTGTTTCATCTTTTGTGTTTAATGCTTTTGCAATTTTAGTCACATTAAAAGGAGAGTTAACCCTACTCACCCTCTTGTCGTTCCGAGCCTGACTTTCTTCTGTGAAACTGTGTTTGTGTTAATAGGGTACAATGTAATTTTGGAACTTAAAAAATATATTTTTTAATATCATCTTTTATGTCCCGCAGACGAAAGTCACGCACGACATGAGGGTGAGAAAATGATGACAGAAATTCACTTTTGAGTGAACTATCCCTTTAACAACCAAGGGAAGTAAATTTAGTAAAATTTCATTTTTGAACATGCAAGTGGACTCAGAACATCAAATATGTTTATTTGGTAAGCCACTGCAAATCATTTCATTTAATGGTCGGCAGCAGTTTTTGCAATTTGTGTTGACTTGTTTGTGCGAGCATGTGTAATCATGTCCACGCACAGATACACCACGTCTCTCTATGTGCGCAATTGCAAGCCTGCCTTGCAGAGTTTGTCAGTCTGATGAATCACAAACATGACATTTCTTGCATAGTATTAATAAAGCTTCTGACTGTTCATGAAAGATCTTCCACATGGTGGATTTTTCCAAGTAATGTTGAAGACATTTACATTTTTTTTTAATACATAGCAATTTTAGATAAAGAGTTCTTGAATAAACATGCATGATTACATTCGGATAGACTGGAATCTCCTGCCACACTGAAAAGATTAATTTATTGGTGCAGGAGTTCCTGTTGAATTCAACAGACACTTACAGATAAAATAGTGTGCTGGTCACCCGTCTTTCACTCCTTCTGGACTCTCTGCTGTCAGTTGTCTGGCATTCTGGAGAATATGAATGTATTAGCATTTATGTGTGTGTGTGTGTGTGTGTGCGAGCAAGAGGATCTGGAGTATTGTCTGTGTGTGTGTGTGTGTCTGTATAAGAAGTGAGGGAACTTGGTGAAGGAGGAGAGCAAGAGAGATGAAGAGAGTGAGGGAGCTAAAATCTCTCCTCCATCTGTTCTATCATATGGACGAGGGAAATGGAGAAAGATGGCCAGGCTTTCAGATTTCTCAGAGCAAGCTTTAAAACCTCATTTGAGCATTTAACATGTTCCCTTAGACGCTCGAAGCTCCCCTCAGTCTCATGTCCTATTGCTGATTACCAGCTTTTTTTTACGCGTTTTTTTTTTAAGGGCAGTGGGAATGTATTCCTTTGTTCTCTCACGCTTTATCTTTAATGTCAAAGAAAATTCTCCCTGGATCTTTTAATTGTCTGATTCCGTTTTTGGAAGCGAGGTAGAAGTGTCATGAGATTCTGTAAGAACGAATGAACTGTCACCATCACGTTTAGGACTGTGTGTCACAGAAATGTAAATGTCATGTGTGACAATGTTTCCTGTTCTTCATATTAGGCAAACATGACTTGAACTGACCTTTAGCAGAAGTTAAACACAAGTTTCCCAACAGTAGCCGTAAGAATATAAACTGTAGTGTTCCATGAGACAGGTGATTTTTCTGATTGATGATATTCTCTTAGATATGTGGTATTTGTTTTAAACATTTAATTAAGATAAGTAGTTGCATAAGCATTAATGAATTGCATTGTCCCAAATCTATACATAAATTCTTATAATAATCCTTTTAGAAAGGTAACGATTTGATGGTAACAGGGTTGATGATTTTTGCCAGTTATTTATCCTCCGGTTGTGAAACTATAATGCATTGTTTTTTTGTTTAGTTTTTTTTTAGTTTTTTTGAGAACTTAATACTAAATGTCTACAAATATACACTTGGTAACAAGAGTTGACCTGTTAACTTGTGCCCTACTCACTGACAAAACTAAACGTATGATACAATTATTCAAATGAGTGGAGTTTTTTATTAATTTTTTTGAATATTTACTTTAATAGAGGAAATATCATGGTCATAGGGGTTGATTTAAAACACGACTTTTAAAGAATACTTTTTTCTTTGTAAGTTTTACTTTCATGCTTTAGGTTTTAGTTCCATTTGAATATTTCATTGTCTTTCGAAAATATAAACAGAGTTGAACTTGATGGTAACAGGGTTGATTGTTTTTGCCAGGATAGTTATGTGTAGAGTTTTGAAACTACGAAGATATTTATTTGAATAATTTCATAATGGTGTTTACAAATATATACTTGGTAACAGAGCTGAAAAGTTAAGATTATGCCCTAATCACAAACATAAACATTAGATAAAATGATGCGACCTTAATTAGTGTAGTTTTACTTTGTAAAGGATGATGTGAATTGACAATTTGTTTATTTGAAATGATTTATTATGCAACCTAAGGACACAACTTTAAATCTTTTTGATGATACATTGTCAACTGAAAGATAACGACTTAATAGAGACAATAAACACAATGTTAGGTTTTATTTCCATTGTATTATATAATTAACCCTAATTAAATTAACCCTTGCAAAAAAAAAGGTTGAAAAACAAAATAGACCAAAAATAGTTTTTATTTATATGTACATGTAACGGATATCGTCTGTTTATAGGGTTACTCAACCATGTGCTACAGAGTTAAGATACATCTCATCCATGTCCTTACTAATAAAAAGATTGAATGTGGCGGTGTTCTGTCTGACCTTCAGAGCTATCGCATTTCATGCTCCCCTCTTTTTCTTCTTCTCCTGTGCTGGATGTCTGTCTTTTTGTTCCTTTATGTTCTTGTGGGCCTGAAAGCATGTTTGCCAGCACAGATTCATACACTTCTCTGTGTTGACCCCATGATGGGTAGCCTTGTAATTTGTTCATTTTTTGCCGGAGCCCTGTTAAATGGATAACAGTGTTGTCATGGAAGAAGGAATATGTGAGAAGACTCTCCTCACCAATTATGTTACACATCTTTCATTGACCTTGTTCTTCTTGGGGGTCGCTTAATGTTGTGGTCACTGTTGCAACTTTTTTATCTGCTGGTTAGACATATAATAAGGAATTAAATGGTATTAACATGACAGAAACATCTCCCCTGTTTTAATGCCTTTTTGTTTCATGTCAGCTGTTGCCATGGAGACGGTTGCTCTACCCACAGTGCCTGAAGCACAGGTTGGGGATCACAGCCTTGACTCAACACTCCACTGTTATAAAACCCCGTTTGCATGCGTTTTAGGCATGCTGAGGTTGATTGTGAACAGAAAGCATCTTCGCTGCTAATCATCAGTAATAGATGAGGGTATTTACATAACGCTGTTTAACTCCAGTGATTGCGTGTCGTTCTTCTGCCAGAATCGGTTTTCTCACTCTTACTACTGTCTCGGTCTCTTTCGTGCAACGATTTAACCGAATCTACAAGTGTTAAGGAACGGTTCACCCGAATATCATTTACACATCATCTCATCCCTCATATTATTCAAAGTGTTAGGCAGAATTTCTGAGCTGCTCTATTTGGTACAACAAAATTGGATGGCAAAAAAAAAAAAGGAATACATAAATTGCAAATTGTCAATTTTCATACCAATCCCATATTTCCGTTTTGATGTAAAACACAAATGCAGCAGTGATTTTATGATGAATGTCAGGGCTTCTGTTTTGAATACATGGAAAATGGATTTGACACTATGATGATGTGAAAAGTGATTTAGACTGAAACTCAAAAAAGAGTTATTAAAGCAAGTCTATGTGACTCACACAACCCTTATTCAGAGTCTTATGAAGTCATATGTCTTTGAATGAGAACCAGACAGAAAATCCATTATCTTCTGACAGTCTTTCCCTTTTAAAACCTTTCAAATAATGTTTACACCGAGTTTGATGTCACTGGTGTGAAATGTCACCGGTTTTCTCTTGTCATGTGACAAACTATGAATAAATGGACAAAAGTGAGAGTTTGATGGCTACACCACAGGAGACGTTATTAGTAAACACTGACACATTTATCAGACCGTTCCTCACACAAAGCTATCAAATGACTTCAGAAGACTTCAGTGTAGCCTCTCAAATGGTAAACGCTGCTATTATGAAATTTTAATGCTGCTTTTTTTGTCCTTTTTTAGCTTGGCAGTATAAAATCACAATCCACTTTTCTTGCCTCTATTCAGGTTTCATGATGGAAAATAATTTGGGGTTTAATATATGTCTATATACAAATGTATAAAATAAAAATGAAAAAGTGAATGTAATCAACACTACTATATTTGATAGTATTTGATAAAACAGTAAAAATATAATCTTGTGAAATAATAATAATAATAATAATAA